>NC_079519.1:4358667-4490748 GCF_000801105.2 Raphanus sativus | reverse complement strand
TATGCATTAGTGGACCATATCCTCATTTGTCTGGACATTAAAACTCTTACACGTACGACATCAGGGATTCATAGCTGCAAGACACATGTCCGTTACTGATCTGATCTTTGTAGATGCACTTGAGATTTTTTTTTCTTCTGTGAAATGGATGATTATTTTCAATGTTGTATAATCATATCACAAGAGTAGCTTTTCTTTTTGGTAAAAAAAGATTAGCTTTTCTTGGTTTTGCCGATTAGCTTTTTCTAAGGTACTTTTCTACATTAATATATACTATGGCTGTACGTAACAACACAACAGCTACTTTGTAATCCAGTTGGAGGATAATGAAAATAAATAAAAGACCCAATCTTAAGGATATATTGTTCACTGTTCTAGTGTTATGAAACTCATCGCCAAATCTTTGATTCTGAGAGTACACAAAGGACCATAAGCCTCAGATCAGCGAGCACAATTGCCTCATGAAAAAAAAAACAGCATCGATCAAGTCTTCTCTGTTACAAATCAGTTTGTTTGGTTTCGATCAATTGATAGGCTTCGATCAGAAACTCTTCTCTGTTATCATGTTCAAAATAATAATGACTCAACTGCCTTGTGAGACACGTTGGGATTAGGACATCAAGCGAGATTTAGGGATTACTTTAAATCCTAAAATAAATTTGGATATAAACGAGACAAACGGCCCTACTCGGTCCGACCCAAATCATCGTTCTCTCTATTTGGTTTAGGAAAATAGTTGATGATATATTACCCTTGGCCTGATTTAAATCCATAAGCCCAGCTTTCAATTTATAGGCCCAGGTGTATCAACATTTTGGATTTGATTTAGATAATTCAGTGAAGTTTTTATCAATTTGTAACAGTTTTCAACACTCAAAAGAACTTTTTATTGCTGGAGATTCTGTGCTTCATAAAATTAATTTTTAAATCTAATTTTGTTAAATAATCTACTTTTTGAAGTAAAACCATTGTACAATGACATTTGTTAGTAGAGTATCTCAAGAGTTTCAAGTTTTGACGCTCAAAAGAATTTTTTATCGCTGAAGATTATGCTTCATAAATTTAAATTTTTAATCTAATTTTGTTAAATAATCTACTTTCTAAAGTAAAACCATTATACAGTGACATTTGTTAATATTATGTATCTGAAAAGTTTCAAGTTTTTCATAATAGTGTTTCTTTCTCACCAACTTTTCGTTATTGATGAGATACTGTGTTTAGTTAAAAGTTAAAAACTCCAGAGGTTGTCGGATCTCTAAAGTTAAGGCTAATCGTGACGTGGCGACCATCAAATCAAAAACGGCAGGTAAGGTACTTAGTCAACGGCCATCCGTTGACTGAGACGTGCTAAAACGGCAAGTTGTTTATTTATATTCCGAGGACTAAATAAACGGATCCTATTGGCTAAAGCACGTCACGGGACAAACGAAACAAATATTCCCAACACGCGCCGACTAAAACGTGCCGCGTGGTACCCAAACACCGCGCGTCGCACTGAAATGTCAAAAAAATATGCGGGGGCATTGAAACTAACGCATTCATTTCTCATGACTTTTGCTTAATAAGAGCTGATCTCTCTTCAGACACAACAACAGCAATGGGGCTTTGAGAATTGTCCGAAAAAAGAAAAAAGAAAAAGAAAAAACGTGTTTACCGTGAAAGGATCTGTCTTCACGACCCGGTTTGATTCTCTTTTTAAGGATAATGGGAAAAGGCGCAATCAAAGAAGAAGAAAGCGAAAGGAAGAGACAAACATGGCAATGGCCGTTGGTGGCTTTGGTCGTTGTCTTATTAGCAGTTGCTGTCAGCTCTAGGACCGCTTCTAATGCCGGTTTCTTCTTCACCGATCGTAACTCTTGCAGCTGCTCACTTCAGGTTCGTAATCTCAGTTACTTACGTTTTTTCGTGTTGAGACAAGAGTTAAAAGGTCAAAGCTTTGGTCTTTAGATTGAGATTAAAATAAAAAAAAAACTGAATCTTTTTGATGATATTATACACACAGGGAAGTGGTAAATACAAAGGTATAGTTGAGGACTGTTGCTGTGATTACGAAACGGTGGACAATCTCAACAGTGAGGTTTTGAATCCTTTGCTTCAAGATCTCGTCGCTACTCCGTTCTTCCGTTACTTCAAGGTCAAACTGTGGTGTGATTGCCCGTTCTGGCCAGACGATGGGATGTGTCGTCTGCGTGATTGCAGTGTCTGTGAATGTCCAGAGAACGAGTTCCCTGAGCCGTTTAAAAGGCCATACAATATTGCAGGTCTTCCTTCAGATAATCTGATTTGTCAAGAGGGGAAGCCTCAAGCTGCTGTTGACCGCACTATAGATAACATAGCATTTAGAGGTTGGGTCGAGACTAATAACCCATGGACGCATGAGGATGACACAGATAACGGTAATGTAGTTTTAAACCAAAACCGTTTGATGCACCCTATGTATATGTGATGATGATTTAGTATTGGTGATTCAGGTGAGATGAGTTATGTAAATCTTCAATTAAACCCGGAGAGGTATACTGGTTACACTGGACCATCTGCTAGAAGGATTTGGGACTCTATATACTCAGAGAACTGCCCAAAATGTGAGTTTCTCCTCCTTCTCCTTCTCCTTCGTTTTAGTTTTGTGAGCAGAGGCGTCCCTAAGATATTGGGGGCAATAAACATTTTATTAAAGTTTTAACAATATTTTTTTTTTCACAAATTTGGAGACCTTTTTCGATGTAATTTAAAAAAAAAAAAATTTGTGGTCCTAGTCCAGTGTTTCGCTTAGTTATACTCAGGAACACCACCCATGTTTGTGAGATTAAAAGACTTGTAATGTTATGTATGTACATGCAGATTCATCTGGAGAGACATGTCCAGAGAAAAAGGTTTTGTACAAACTGATATCAGGTCTTCATTCTTCAATCTCCATGCACATAGCTGGTGATTATCTTCTTGATGAGTCACGCAACCTGTGGGGACAGAACATCGAGCTGATGTATGATCGTATCCTGAGGCATCCGGACCGTGTCAGAAACATGTACTTCACGTACCTCTTTGTGCTACGTGCTGTAACTAAAGTGAGTTAAAACTTCTTTGTCTACGGCCTTTGACAATGCCAAAGCTGAACAAGCTTTTTTAACCGACTCTTACAACGTATAATAATAGGCAACAGCGTACTTGGAGCAAGCGGAGTATGACACAGGGAACCATGCGGAAGATCTGAAAACACAGTCCTTGATTAAACAATTGTTGTACAGTCCGAAACTCCAAACAGCATGTCCTGTTCCGTTTGATGAAGCTAAGCTCTGGCAAGGCCAAGGTGGACCTGAACTCAAACAGCAGATTCAGAAACAATTCAGGAACATAAGGTTCGTCTTTACTTGAAAGCGACGCACTCACTCATAGAGCTTTAATATGTCTGTCGGCTAATTAAGTTAGTATGTGGTTTGCAGTGCACTGATGGATTGTGTAGGTTGTGAAAAGTGCCGGCTTTGGGGGAAGCTTCAGGTTCAGGGTTTAGGGACAGCGTTGAAAATACTTTTCTCTGTTGGGAATCAAGACAAGGAGGGTGACCAAACGGTGAGTTTCTTAACAGTGAGTTTCTTTCTGAACATAAAGCATCGATGATCTGATTATATATTTTTTCTTGTCACTTTCTCTCTCCAGCTGCAACTGCAACGAAATGAAGTGATTGCACTGGTGAACCTGCTCAACCGTCTCTCTGAGTCAGTTAAAATGGTTCACGAAATGGGACCTGACGTGGAGAGGCTAATGGAGGATCAGATAGCTAAGACTTCAGCTAGACCTGGTAGATTAAGAAGAGTATTGGATCTAGCTTTCTCCTTCTGGTGAACTAATCATTTATTAGGCATTCATGCTGTGAATTGAATGGATAGTCAGTCATCATTGTAACAAAATTTAAAAAAAAAAGAATATCATTATACAAACAGCCAAAAGATTTTGATAAAACAGAATAAGAGTAGAGATTCTTGAGGTAAAAGTAACCTATATATATATATATATATACTTTATTAGTAACTCCTGATGCCCCCATAAACATAAAAACAGAGCTTGTAGTCTTTTGTTGGCACATTTAGACTTCAAGACTCTGTTGCTTCTCTCGAAACCTGGCTTAGTGGTAATGATAATAATAGCCTCTGTTCTTTGAATGAAAAGCCAAATCTTAAATTCATTTCGTATGCTTAAACACACACAAAGAACGCTTAACTCACTATACAGTAGGATCCAACTAAATCCACAAACCACACAGGAGGATGATAATAAATCAATCATCCTCCGTCACTTATCGGATATGGTTTTAATGTAAAAGAGGTATGTCTCATAAAGCGCCGGAAACACACAAACTTATTTGATTTATTATGAAAGTAAAGACTAGTTCATATACATACGTGCGGGTATATTTACATAAAGCGTTGAAAACACACAAATTCATATGATTTTTTTTTATGAAAGTAAAGACGAGTTCACATATATACATGCGGGTATTATATCTCAACCCATTTAATCATGGCCATGGACGAGTCTCAAGATTTTTTTCATGATCTTGATCTTGACTAGTAGAATGGGAACATCCTTAGACCTAACTTTTCAACACGAGAAGTAGCACTAGTAGTAGCCTTATTAGCATCATCAGCCTTCACGAACTTGACGACTAAGGTCTTAGACTCATCATTGGTGACAAGTAGCTGCGGTGCACTTAACCAAGCCCCTGGGGTAGTTCCAACGGTTCCGTACGAGGTGGTCAACTTATAAGTGTGTTCTTCTACAGTAACATTCTGTATCTTAAACGCGCTATTTGGGCTCTTGTGTTTACCACCGATGATAATGGCAGACTCCTTGGCAGATGAGGAGTCATCGACTGCCCATAACTTGGAGAACTCGTTGCAGACTGGCCAGATGTCGGACCTGAACTCGATGTTTATAGAGGTGTTTGTGGTAATGAAGTCTCTGTCGATAGTTTCTGTATATCGGAAGGTAACGGGAATGCCCTGTTGGTACGGAAGACGTGTTTGGGTGATGCCAAGTGGACAAGACGGAAGTATGTTAGTGGCGGCTGGAACAAGACCGCCTCCATTGTTATGCTCTGTCTTAACCGGCTGCATGAAGTATTTTTCCCCGACCTTAACTGGATTTCCGTTGGATTCTGTAGTGCCGTGGGCGCAGACAGCTGCAGACAAGAGGAGAGTAATGAGAAAAGAGGTCACCGAAGGCTTCTTCATATTTTTTTTGTTTTTGTTTTATTTTGTTTTGTGTGTGTTTTAGGATTTTGAGTGAGTTTAAGTTGTGGAGAGCAACACACATTGTACAGGTATTTATAGGAAGTTTCTGCGGTTAAGTTTTAAAACTGTGTGGTGCATGTGACGGTTAAAAAAAATCCTCTGTGGTAAATAAAACCTAAAGGTATCTATCAGACTTAAATACTTTTTTTGGCTCTTTATTCCCCATCTACGGTAATGGTAACTGATCGGAACTTCGATTTTTTTAGCACTGAGGGACATAGAAAACAAAGACGAACCATAACTCATGGGAAGAAGATAAAGATTCCAGAGCAGAGAGATAAGGAATGAGTGAAACAACGAACAAATGAATGTCAGCATCTTTGTTTCTAGCCACAATCGTTTATCTAAATTTTATTTTAAAAGTTAGTAGCTAAAACAAGAATCACAAAATGATCTCTACATTTTTTACAAGCAAACAAATAAGTGACGTCGACAGAAAATTCACAATTAAGATTTATAACCAGAGAATGACAGGAAGCCAAAACAAGGAAGAGTAAAAACAATGTCTCAATGAATTATACTGAAGAAGAGAGGATGATGCAGAAACAGTAATCATTAGTGGACCATATCCTCAGTTCTCCGGAGATTAGAATCCTCACACATACGCATCAAGGATTTACAGTTGCTAGACACATGTCCCTTATACTCTGATCCTTAGTTGCTCCAGTGAGAATCACGTATGCACTTGAGATTTTTATTTTTATTTTTGGGTCAAAACACTTGAGATTTTTCCTTTTCTGTAAAATGGACGATTCTTTTCAATGTTTTAATCATATCATAAGATTTGTTTTTTCTTTGCTTCACTGATTAATTTCTAGGTTTTTTTTACGTAAATGTACGTAACAACACAACAGGCACTTTGTATTGTAAATTTGTAATCTAGTTGGAGGATACTGAAAAATAAACAAAAGTCCCAGTCTTATGATATGTTTTCATTGTTATAAAACTCTCTGTTCTTGAATGAAAACCAAACCATTTCATATGTTTAAACCACACAGGAAGATGATAATAAATCAATCATCCTCATCCGATCATCTAATTGGATGAAACAAGTTCAAGTCATCAGGCGAGTTCATGATGGTAGCTTGGCGTCATGGCCTTAATGGCAAAGTTGATGTGATTGGGAGATACGGCGTTGGGGCAAGAGTACTCCTTCTAGGAGCTGGAGCTGGTAGAATACGTTTTGGAGCTGGTAGAATACGTTCTGCAACCGCTCAACCATGTCTGGGTTGTTTTCCTTTTCAATGAGGTCACTATACTTGAGGCCACCGTTACTTATAATCAAAATCACCAACCCTAGCCGTCTGATACAACAAAACCTCCTCTTCGCTGCCAACAACAGCATCAGTCCTCACAGTGCCACCTCCACTGAAAAACTCATCCTTCAAGAAAGCCACATCAGCCACAGTCACACCCTCGCTCGTAGAGCCCGAGTTAATACTTATCACAGGCGTCTTCGTATCTCCAGGTGGAGAAGGCAGCTCGAAGGATGACTCAGGAGACGACAGCGCCTCAAACTCAGTTGAGAATCTGAGCTTCTTAGCAATCTCCGGCGAATCTACGTAACTGCCACGTGGCACATCAGGCGTTTACGCCACAGTTGACTAGATCGGGATCGCTAGATTGCTCCACCTTCGTCAACACAGGGCTTGATTGTTCCATATCAACAACAACATCTACAATGAAATCCAGATATTCGTATTAAACTATAACTATTCCACAATACATAAGCTTCGAGTTCCTGAATGGCTTACCGTTACTCAATTCGTAATATGAATTGAGATCTGTCATTGTCAGAGTCCTTGAGAGCTCGATCACTATTTTTTTTTTTGCGTGTAGAGATTGATGAGTATGAAGAAGAGCTCATTAAACTAAAACTCGTAAAATATATTTTTATGAATAATACTTCCATAATAATAACAACTGATCATGTTCTTAAATTAATAGAACACATGGATTAAATTATTTAATTTTCTTATAAAACAACTGTTTATATTTATTATTTATCTTAATTGATTCATGAACTTTTATTGTATTTGGTCTAAATTTTAATCTGTTTTGAAAGCTATATATTATTAAGTTATATATTTGCTATGATTTTTACTCATGGGCTGTTGGTAGTTATTTATCATGACAATAAAAAAATATTTATAATTATATGTTATAAAGCTAACGATGACAAAAATATTATCAAGTTAATAAATAATATTTATTTTTGTCTAAAACTAACAAAAATATTAAAAGTGGGTTTGTATCTGGGTTGTATAGTTATTTCTATTAATAATTTGTATGTGGAAATCATCATCAAAAGAATATTCCATAAAGTCTATATAATCACATAATCATACCAATGAATAATATTATACCTCTCAATTTTTAATAGTATGATAATATATACTTCATGAAATATCAAAGGCACGTTACAGTAGTTAGTTATACCTCTCACGTATGGTAGTTATTTATCATGATAATATCAAAGGCACATTACGGTTACTTCTAAAAAAGAAAGAATATTACGGTTGCATAAAATTTGTTGTTAGTGGAAGTGGTTAATTTAAATGCAGTTATATTTTAAGTTGGACACAACTAATATCAATAGGTCATACAGCAAAATTAATAGAATATAGATGTACAACTATAAAAACATTTTACAAAATAGATTTTTTTTCCTTTGAATATGGTGTTCAGAATATTTTCAAGATGATTTTTTTTGGATTTTCATAAAAAAAAAAAAGTTTGTCTTTCAATCAAAACCAGATCTTAGAAAACAGAATAGAAGGAATATCGGAAATATGAGAATGATTATTGAATGTTGTAAGAAGGTATAAATCAAGGATAGATTTGTATTGGACTCCAAGCAACATAACTGTCTTATGATAGTATATTTTAAATTTATTTTATTTTAAAAACCTGAAGAATATTGAACAAAAAAATAAAAATAAAAAATAAAATCTGAAAGAATAAACCTTTTTTATCAAAAAGAAAGAAAAGAATAAACCTTATTAGTTTTCAAATCTACGGTTGCATATTTTCTATTCTTCGGAGACCGGTTCCAAGACCGGCACTAAATAGTAAATACCAGTAAAATGTATATGTAGAAACAAAACTAGACAAGGATGGTCTAAATAAAATTAGACTAGTAGGTCGCTTTTAAGAATGTTCATTTAACTTAACATATACGCATATTCTAGAAAACGTATTTGGTTGACTCACATTTATTTTCATTGAATTCATACGTACTTGATTGATAATGTTAATTATGGTTCTTCAGTTGAATATAACTAAAACGCTAGTTAATGATTACTGCTGAATTAGAAATGTATACTAATGTTCAAAGAACTTTCAGCGGACTTCATGGTGATCATATAGTATCTTGGAAGTTCCAAGACGCGCAACACACACATCTATCTGTAAATATATATGATTGTATGCATCAGACATCAGTGGTACGGCTTAATTAATAGTTAGAACAGCTGTATACGATATGAAGTGAATCATATGATATGGAAGTACAACACGTCTTTGTCCTCTTACCGTACATTCTTTCTGGCAACTAGAGTAAAAGTCATGCGCCAGCCTATCATGTCATAACTCTTATTTATTATTCATTTAATTTCCTTAAACATATCCCATAAATGTGCATTACACTGATGAAACGTGAAAGTAATTATTTGGGTTTTTTCCAACTGTTGTTCTGACACATACTGCGTGCTTATGACAAAGATGGCATACAAGTATATAGGAGTATAAATAAGTTATTTTGATGTGTTATTAACCAAGAACCTGTGGCTTAATTGTTTGTTCGAGACTTCGAGTAAATAAAAGACTCGTCACGTAGGTCAAAATCACATACCAGATTACACTCTACGAATATTCTTGTGTATTTTAGACTTCTAGACTTGGAAATGATATTGGACTTTATAGATATATATATATATATATATTTAAATTTTCATTAGTGCTTAGGTTTCAAACTAAAACTATCTTGGGTTATATATATAGAATAAATTTTGACGTGTATATTAATTTCATTATGTGTGAAATATGTCAATAGTGAATTCATTTATATAAAATTCACTAAAAATGCTGACACCATGCATTAATTTTTTATTTTCCAATTAACGATATTCACAGTTCACGCACAATTTTTGGCAGAAAACAGTATGATAATATACTTTTTATGAAAACAATTTAATAATATTTGATCTTAGTATATTATGGTTCCGGATGTAACACCGTATTCGAAGTTAAAAATTGAGAAAAATGAAAAGTAGTTTTAACCACGAAACTTTGTTGTAATTAAACAAAAAAAAAAGCACAATATATTACCACCGACATAGTTTACAACCAGAGACCTGTAAATTTTTGTGGAAGCTCTGCACTTCGTTAATTTACAAGTTTGAATTAACGCAATGTGGTTGATTTATTGCATAGATTTTCAAATTCAATAATGTTTCTATTTCAAAAAGCCTAAAATTCGTTTTTTAAAAGCCTAAATTTCGTTTTTAAAAGAATGATTTGTTGCATAGATTTTCATAAGACATTTCGA
The DNA here is from genome assembly GCF_000801105.2 of Raphanus sativus. Taxonomy (NCBI): domain Eukaryota; kingdom Viridiplantae; phylum Streptophyta; class Magnoliopsida; order Brassicales; family Brassicaceae; genus Raphanus; species Raphanus sativus. The sequence continues at coordinate 4,480,914 of NC_079519.1, read as the reverse complement.
ATTGGTATATGGAGATTTATAAAACATATAATTATCTGCTGTAAAATCATTTAGGTAAATTTTTAACAATTATAACTTCATAATAATTTAGCATTAGAAAAGATGTGTAAAAATTGCTCAAAAAAAAGATGTGTAAATTTGAACTTCCTTTATTGGGTCACGTACAACAAGACTAAAATATTAAAATCCAATTCTGTAGTTATAAACTTAGGCAACTTTACTGATTCTCTGCATTTTCCTAGTGACCAAGAATGAATACACAAAAGGAATATACTAGTAGTACGAATAAAAAACTGAAAATAAATTAAAAACTAATCTACGATGGATCCAAGCAATAATCTGAACAAGCTGTGTTTCTTTCCATCCTTCTTCTTCTCTCTGTACCGATATTGCAATGGGGACGAACAAGAAGAGACGGAAGAAGATGAGTAACAAGACGAGACCGATGTGGAAGATGATGCTGTTGATGAGCAGTAAGACGCCGCCGTTTGAGCTGCGTTCTTGGTGTAGTCGTAGTACTCTACCTTGGAGAGCCTCTCGGTGAGACATAGGGAACATACTCCAGGAGACTGTCTGTGTTTCGTGTGCTTCTTGCATGAGAAGTTACTGTCCGAGTTAGAATTGGGATTGGAGTTTGATCTCTTTCCTTCATGGTTCTTTGATTTCATTGCTCTTCTTGTTCCTGATCTTGATCCACTGGCGATGAGGAAGATGTTTGCCATTGATTAGAATCTCGTGAGCTCTGTGTGTATTTTAATGTTTCTTGTTACTTTTGTTTTCTCGTCTCGTGATTGTATTTATAGGTGCTCTGTGTAGTTAATGCAAAGCTGGTTTTGATTTTCCGTGAAGTTTCCAAGACCCTTCTCTTCATTTCTTTTAAACTTTTTTCATTTTTAAAGAAGCAAGAAAAAAATGATTTTTTTATTAAAAAGGACTAAAGAAAGAAATGTTTTGGAGAAATCAATGTAGGGTGGCCCCACGTTTTACTTTTTAATTGATTTTTCCGTCTTAATTTTTTTTGTCTTTTTGGTCAAGGATTATTTGTTATGTTTACTAAAGATACATACAATAGTAACGACACTAATAAAAAAAACTTCTTTAAAATCAAATTTGTTTACTAGTCCCCATCAAATGGTTCGAGTTTATAAATAGCTAAAATAACTATAGATTTTTGTTTGTATATGTGAATAAAAAAAGTTGGTAACTTGGTAAGTAGATGCAGACATTATTAATTCTGACCAAACTTTATGTTCTATTGTTGTGTTTGGTTTAGCTATGAGATCTGGAGTGGTTAGAGTGTATTTTCTTAAGATGGACGGCTTTGATGCATTGAAGCAAGCAGCCGGTAGGTCCATCTAAGTAGGTAAGTCGGTGGGCTAATTTTATTGGGCCTTTATAGGAGATCAATGCCCATCTGGCCGTGTCTTTCACGGTGTCGAGAACGTGTGTCATTTGCTCGTGGCACATGTCAATCTTCAGACAATCGTTCGTGATCAAAAGTTCAGCACTTATGTATTCACACTACTAAAATATTATTAGTATTCAGAGGTTCACACTTTGTCTCCAAAAATCATCTATTTATGGAGAGAGACTTAAGTAAATATGTTATATTAAAAAAAGAAAAAAAAAGAAATTTATCTATCTTATTAAAACATTAAAACAGAAACATTACAACTTTTTATAAGTAGATTTTAAAGTTGGATCTTATGTAATTAATGCTATATTAATCTACTTATTATTAGACATGCCTTTTTATAAATAACTAATATCAACATTACCATAATTTTTTATTTCTTACCTTATTATTATATCCACTACGCATGTTTTTTTATATTGCATATATTTTACTATAAGCTATATACATCCACACTAGCATATTATACTATAAAATAGATTATTAATAATACATCTACTAACATATAATACTATACGACAGATTACTAATAATACAATATATTATATGTATTCATTAACTTGCATCTATCAATATTAACAATACTATGAAAACGACTAACTTTATACTTTGAACCTATAAACCATGATATACTAATTTATAACAAAAATAATATTACTGTTACAAATTAGTTTTTATAAAAATTATCTGTAGCAGCAATTTGTTATATAAGATAAATTTAATCAAGATCCAAATTTTTTTTTCCTGTTCAGAAAAAAAAACCTACGAATATATATATATATACCAATAAGTTAACCAAAAACCTTCCGAATAAATAGTAAATCTCACCAACCCTTAAAATGAATTAAAAATATAATAAAAGATATTATGTTTGAAAGTTAGCTCACTGGGTCGGGTATAAATCTGTTCATTTCAGGTATGAGTTCTTCGAGTTCTCAATATTTGGATTTAAGTAGGTATTTGATTTTTTTTGTCCGGGTCGATTTTTTTTGGGTCCGGATCATTCTAATTTTTTATATTATAAATCTTAAATAATATACAACATGTATATAAAATATGTGAATCAAAAAATAAATCCGCGCAGGCGCGCGGATCATGATCTAGTGTTATATTATAAAGCGTACATAAGTACAGACGAAAATATGAAATATCAATGAATTGTGCAAAGTTAATTTCATAATCTGTGGGCCGCAAAATGAAGTTGCACTGTGGCAATTGATTCACGTTTTAAAGTTTTGAATTCCGGGCAAGTGTTAGAGCCCTTTATAAACAAATACTATCTCAGGCAATGTCTTCAGGATCAGTTCACTGCCTTCAACTGCGTAACCGGGAATATATTGCGCCACCTCGCACGAACATGTAACTAATAACTAACTTATAAAGAAATATAATCGTGAGAGAGAAAATGTAAATACGAAACAGAGGAAAAATAACATAGAATAATTAAAGCACAACAATACGCAATAATAGGGCTAACAGCACTGCCTCTAGCCTGACTTTCAAACGAGTCAAACCACACCGAAACACTTAAAAGGTAACTAAGAAAGAGCCAAAGCATATAATAACGCAACTACACAAGTCACAACCAAAGCCTCAAACGGCTTCATCACAGCAGGGGCAGAAGCAGTAGGAGCAGCCTTTCCACCTTCTAAAGTCGGAGAAGGTGTAGTTTTGGCGGTGGCACCGTCCCCACCACCACCGGAAGAGACTACTGCACCTACGTTGACAGAGAGCTTCATGCCACCAGTGCAGTGGCCGGGGATAGCGCAAATGAAGTAGTGAGAACCAGATGTCTTGAGAGCTATGCTTGTGGTTCCACTACTGTCGGAAGAAATTGAGTTCCCCAATGTGCAACTTTTGTAGTCACTTTCACTCACTTCGTCCACCGTATGACCCGCACCGTAGTTGAACACTATATACAACACAATGTACACATACATGCATGATATATCACATTTAACCTTTCAAACAAAAAAAAAATTACAATCTGATTTCATACATATAATAATATAATCAGATTGTAATTTTTTGTTTTGTTTTGTTTGAAAGGTTAAATTTTCCAAATGTCATCAAAGAAATTTATTTCACAGAAAATATAATATCAAGAAACAAGAATACGTGTTGATCAAAAAGAAAAAAACAAGGATACGTTTTATCCTCTTACTCTTAGTGTGAAAGTTTATGATGTTAAATGCATATCAGCACATAATAAGCATAATAAGCATATCAGCAAAAAAGTTACGAGGTTACATATATATATATATACCGATCGTATCGCCAACGGCATAGGGTTTTCCGGTAGCCAAGGAGCTATAGTCATTCCCAAGCGACCATTCCACAGAATGAGTGGCTGAGGAGGCAGGTGCCACATATGTGAAGAAGAAGATGGCAAGGCAACCAACAAGTGCACTCGAGTTTGTCATTCTTGTGTATACAGTTTATTTTAAATGAATTTTTTTTGTGACTTAATTAAAATCCTTGCGAGTTGTTAGTAAATTTATAGGGAGAATGGAACCAAATATATATGTTGGAGTTAGTAGAGTTGGGTCCACTTGCCCTCCAACTAATGTTTTCATCATTTCAGTTTTGAAACCTTTTCATATTTTGGGATAAAGACTTGTTCCTCCTCTCCTCTAGCTTTAAACATACTCAACAAAGGAACACCTCAAGAATATGGGGTCATGGGGTTTGGTGACAGATCATGAACACTCAAAGGGTCTTTTTTGTAAGAAAGATAAATGATGATGCAAACCGAAATAGTCACGATGTGTCATCAAATCCCCTTAATGATTCAATACAATTGACCAAACCAAAAGAAAATGAGGCTTTCCAACAACTGAAATCAAGTATTTGACGTAATTATATTACTTTAATTATTTTCTTAATACTAACAAAAGAAAGTGGATACGTAATAATGTTACCTTAATGTAATCTAGAACGCTTGCTCTACTATAGCTGATTTCTCATAACACTATGTAACAAATATTTAATTAGTATGACAAATAAAACAAAAGATGTTTCTTCTTCCAAAATCAGTTCTATGCAAAACGTGTAATTTTCTTGAAAAATGTATAATAATGCTTCAGTCATACTAAATCTAGAATCTAAGTTACTGAAAACAAAACTTTTCTCACCAGAAAGCTGAAAGACAAAGCATGGATGTGATATGCTAGAGACTCTACAACTAACTCAACTGGCCATCAGACTGCTCACATAAAAGTAATATATCAACCAGACCATGATTTATGATTTGTCTTCTGCTTTTGCCAAAACACTCGATATTTATTTTAGCAGATTCATAGAGGCCTTGCTTCTCTTTTTTCTTTTCTTTTTTTTTTCTGACAGCAAATAGTAGTGGACTATAGGCCTGTATAAACTGTGAGAATAGGTTTAGTTTAGGCCCATGAAACTGTCAAGAGTTTGAAATTGTCAAGTATCTAAAGAAGCTTCCTGAAAAAAAAGAAATCAAGCCAAATCTGAGTAAAACATTTAGTTTTTGGACCAAATTGAAAGTTAAAATTTGTAATCTACAAGTACAACAATTCACACATGTGTTTTCAGACTTGAATCCGCATTATAAAGCAGCCAGACCAGTGCGAACCCTTCTCAATATTTTGTAAGAGAGTAAAACTCGACGGTTCAAAGTGAAAATTCAAATCATATTTAGTTTGTGTTAACTGCTATGTATATCACGTTATGTCACTACTAATCTGTCATATTAAAAAAAAAAGAATTCAGATCTAACATTTATATAAAGTGAATTATACGGAGTATTCATATATTATAATCTGCCGAAGGCCAAAAAAGGATAAACTCTAATTAAATTCTCGAAAGCCAAAGAGTCAAAAGCCATCAAAGGTAAAATATGGTTTTCATGACTAAGACTCTCCACCAATTAAACAATTAGAAGATGCTTCAATTTGGCACAGGAGCAAGTCAATACTAAAGATGAGAAGAACTTTTCATCTTTCTTTCTCTTCTTGAATGTGAAAGAAACCAAACGATAAACTCAAATCTTCTTTCACATTATATAATTCAATTAAACATCTACCCCAACAAATTTCTCTTGATCTGATTCCTTGTAACCCAAGCAACACATACCCTTTCTGGCTTTCTCTCATTGTTCTTTAATGGCTAAGAAGAGACATAGAAAGCTCTTTCCTATTTTAGCATCAGAGACTAACAAGACATTAGATTGTTCACTAGGAATCTGCGACCGGATTTGCCCTTACAATTGCTATCAAGAACAGGATCAATACACCATATCTCCACAGCTACCTCCATGGTCATCTCCACAACCAATCATACCTCCATCTTCATCAATCTATCAACCATCTCAAGACCCTTCGTCTTCTATGGACGCCATAACAATCATCACCGTAACAGGTGCGGTCTTAGCCATCCTTCTCACAGCACTATTTCTTGTAGCTAAATACGTCACAGGGAGCATAAACCGAGCCCACCGTGGAAGATACCAATCCGAGAGAGATGTAAGTGACGACACCGCGGTGAATGAAGAGTTTCAGGACAGGGAGCAGGTGGATCATCCAATCTGGCTGATCAGAACAACAGGTCTTCAGCAATCGATCATCAACTCGATAACGATCTGTAGTTACAAGAGAGGAGATGGGTTGATCGAGAGAACAGATTGTCCTGTCTGTTTAAACGAGTTTCAAGAAGACGAAAGTCTTAGGTTGTTGCCTAAATGTAACCACGCTTTTCACATCACTTGCATTGACACTTGGCTTAGGTCACACACTAGCTGTCCTCTGTGTCGGGCTGGTATAGAGATTAGTCCACGGTGCACTGGTCTGGTCGATGTAGCTCGTTTGGAGAACGATGGAGTTGGATCCGAAACAGAGACGGATGAGCAAGTTAGGGTTTTGGAGGAGGAGGAGTGTACCATTGATTCTCTCTCGTGTGCAAAAACCCACAAGGAAAGTAGAGATTTTGCGGGAGAATCTAGCGAGAATGAGAGCCAGATCGCTACCAGACAAGAGAACAGAGTCATCGGAGATGAAGAAAGCTGCTCGGAAGCTCGAGCTTCGATGTCAACATGCTTCAATGCGAACAAGAGTTCGGTTTTTCCGCTGTAGGAAGTCTTCCTTCTTCTACTACTAAACCCATTTTTTTCGAAGGTATAAAAAGGAAGAAATAACAATGCAGAAATGTTAAAGTGTATGTACATGTAACTCCAAATCCAAACAACAATAAACTGTATCTCTTTTTTTTCCTGAAGTGTTTGCTTTTGTTATTGTTTTCCATATACTCAACACTGTTGAATTTTAGTACTATGTATAAAATAAGATTAGTACTAAAATTTCATCTAAATCGATATTAAAAATTAAAAATCTTAAAACAATACGAAAGATCATATTTCTTAATTTCTTTAGTAACGAAAGAGTAAAGTGTAACGTTCCACGGCTCTGTATGCATAAAGAGCCCAATTCCACAAATGGCCTAACACTATGCTTAGTTGGACCCAATCGGATAATGGGTTTATTAGAAGGCGTCCTTTATCGGTGGGACTAAAGCATGTTACTCTTATGTGTAAGAAACTATTATGATGTGTATTAAGGTTATACAGTTATACTTAGAAAACTCTTATACTTATATGAGAAAGTTTATGGTTTCAGATTTGTCTTTCAGTTTAATCTGAAAGTCTATTTTCATTTAGATCATATTAACTAAGCGTGCGGAAATATATCATTTCAGTCACATCCAAACATATTTACTCTCTATTTACTCATGGGAAAGTTAAGGAAAAAGTTGGTGATTCAAAATTCCAATCATGAAAAAGATGCTAAAATAGAACAGTTAGCTATATATAATAGAGGGAACAATGTTTTATTTTTGTGTAATCACATCAGTAGGCTTTACCTTTTAACTTTTTCTGGCTTTTGGTTTTTAACTTCGAAAGTGAAAAACATAGATTCTTATTAAAGATCTTTGATAGGTCTTCATGATACGACAATCATCATCGTCTTGTTCCATGAATCCCACGTACCGTTAGTTGGGTTAGTTCTGTGCATTCGACGTTTAAAAATATATATTTTCAAGCAAACAATAACTATTTTCTTGTTTTCAAAAGCGTCCAATCATTTTAAGGATAACAATGTATAACACTTGAACTATCTGTTTTAAACAAAATCATCCAATATATAGAAAGAACAAAAATTAACTTCTCATCTAATTAACGATATATCTATATGTAATAATTAATTTTACGTACATCAATCCATGAGACGAATGGCTAAAGGAGCCTAGTGTGGAGATCATCAAATCCGTTAAAGAAAACCTACAGACCTAATATGGGTTGAAAGACTCTGCGGCAAGATTACTATTAGTGATTGGTCTAACAAATATCCAAAAGCTAACTCAAAAATGAAAGATTATCTATATACATATGTTGTCCAAAATTATGTTAATACACGATATGAGACACTAATAAGCTTCCTCGAGATGTGGGTGGAAAACAATCCAATGAAAGTAATCCAATCTCAACATCTCAGGATGTATCATAGTAATATGAACTACTTGTACATACTATATAGGTAGTAAACTGTTTATGTGAAAAATTATACGATGGACTTTCACCATAGGCTATCTAGTGATGGATAGAGATGACAGACGGGTTATACCCACTCAAAATAAAAGATTATCTATACATATATATATTACCCAAAATCATGTTAATACATGATGTGGGACACTGATAATAAACAAAAGTTTTCCAAGGCTAGAAGGAAAAGGTTCCACAACTCCCCTAAGTGTGACCACCCTTAAAACTCAGAGAGAACGAACGGAGATAGTTCGCCAAAAGTGAAAGGAGAGAGAGATCAGAGGATCAAGTAGGTATCAGAAGAGAATGAAAATAAACGCTTTTATGATTCACTCAAATCGGATAGAAATAATAGTATTTACCTCACTTCTCTCACCATGACTATTCAATCGTTTTTAAGGTAAACTAGATTCTGACCCGCCCTTAAAAATGCGTTATATTTTTGTTTTATATTTTTTATAAATTTAATTTTATATTTGTATTTTTAGTCATATATATATATATATATATATATATATATATATATGTTTTTGTATAATATTTTAAAATGATTAATAATTTTTTTAATAATTGTATTAAAATAGTTGGACCACACTTATATCAATAGATCATTAGGTCATAATGGTGTTTTAATAGAATATATATATATAAATAGATAAACAAGATTTTGGTTACTCACCTAGATCGATTTCTAACAAAAAAACTTTAAGAAGCTGAATGTATTCAGTTTTCATATTCTGAGAGGCAGTGTAGCTTGACGCGGTCGGTATGTATATGTAAACGTTTTAGTTATTTCTTCGTGATTTATTTTCCCATACATTTTGTCAGCCGGAGATTGCAACCATTTGTTCAGTAGTAGTAGTACTATACAATTAAGGCCGTCATGAAAAAAACTTGAAATCACTGGAATAAATGAGCACATTGTTTCTTTGATTCTCCTTGACAAAAAAAAATACTCTTTCTTACAAAGCATCATTGTCGGTGAGATTAAAAAGCCTATTCAGCTTGTGTTTGACTGTTTGTGTAAGGAGAAATATTCTAAGAAAAAAACCAAAAGGACATTATAAACCTAATTTTGCTTGATCCACTTAAGGCCATAGTGTAGGCAAACGAACTATGTAAGATCTAATTTTGCGGTGCTCTTGAATTCTGCTACGTTCTTAAACGAAACGGAATTTTGATCAGCGGCTTACCATCGCACCATTACAATTACACAAACTTACCATGAATTTCTCGCTAATTTTGAATGATGGGCAGCTAAATAGGGATAATAAAATCAACGGACGCTTGAAACATCATCATATATCCAAAGTAAAAAACACAAAAAGACCCATGAAAAGTTAAATATCGTTATTTATTTTAATATAGAAAGAGAGTAATTATCACACATGAAAAATTAGAGTTCCTTAAGTGTCATAACTAAAATTCAACTATATCAGCTAAAGGGTGACTCTTCTTCAATCCTCGTGAGGATTTGGTTCACAACTGCTGCAATATCTTCCACTGTATTCAATTGGCTCCCTTCTTCAACCTGAATCAATCCATTTTTCTAATTAGAAATCAAAGAAAACTTAAAAATATAAATTATATAAAAAGGGTTGATACAGTAAGAAAAAGTAGGGCGAACAATAATAAAAGAAAATGTATATATTTGGAGGAAGAAGCTTATGAATATGTACTGAAACAAGTGGCGTCATTTCGTTTCTGCAGTGCACAGAGCATCCACAGTTCTATGACCACAAAAACTTCCACAGTACACATATCTAACACACATGCATAGCATAGGCATATGTCATCTTTTTGGTCCCTGATTCTTACAAGAATCATTATTTTGACACTCGTATATTTTTAATATATAAATAAGAAATGATTATTTTTACCCCTCAATAATTGAGGCCGGCACTAACCAAGTAAAAAACGACGATTTCATTATTGTTCTACAAAACCTTTTTGGCCCAGACATTAAAATCTCAAGACGTACGAATAAGGGACAAATTAATTAAATGTGCGACAAAAAGACACAAATTAATAAAACTTCTGTGATGAGAAAAGAATCTATGTAAACTGATCCAAAACTAGCAATCAGAACAGTGATTATATTAGTGATTCACTAAACCACTTTAATTAGGATTTGCAACACAATATAAAACACTATATACGGTATTATATATGTCACCAACTCTAATTCCGTTATGAAGCTAAATATATTGAAAACAAAAGCAAAACAAAATTCCAAGAAGTAAGAAAATTTTACCTTTAGGCTGATGGAATAGAGGACGGAGCAGTCATGAGTGGTGACATTGAGATGAAGAAGTGTGAGCCGTAGGCTCTGTATCGATGCCACCAGTTTAAGAAGCTGTTTTGGTCTCTTCTTAGCAAGTATCTTCACACTTGCATGGCTCTCCACCATCGTAACCTCTATCTCCGCCGTCCCCTCAGCCACAGATGACGACGAAGGCCGGCTCGAGAATTGAGGAAACGCAAAAAAATCTGAGAACGGTCCGGATGAGCTAGCGGCGATTGTGTTGTTCTTGTCGCCGGCGGCGGCTCCAGCGTCTTCTGTGGCGGTGGTCTTTACGGGAGGCTCCATCGATTGTAATTGATGTTCAAGCTCCTTTAAGTAGTTAATGGCTCCGCCTACTATTGACGCTTGATCTCCCTTTAACCATCACCAACCATATAGGTTAAGCTCATAGAAATTGGAAAACATATTTTTTTTTAAAACAATCGAAGATTTCTATTTCGCATCATTAAAATATTTAAATATTCTCACAATTTTACCATGCATATATAATCTCTATTGTAGTGCAATGATGTTCAAGAATTTATTTGTGCTCCCAACTCCACTACAAAATTTGTATCTATAAAGAGACTACGTGATCTTATATTATGAAAACAATAACGACATTCTTTGTATCAATTATTGAGTCAATATAACGGCTTTCATTCATTCATCCATCAAGTTTATCAAACTTATGTTTAAACATATACACATAGACATGCATATAGCCTAGCCTATGTATGTCCTCATGAAACTAGAAGTCTAGAACATAGGCTTTGGCTTTTTCTTTCTTATCGTTTCTTTACTTCAACGCGTGAAGAAAATATATCACGCGCTCACACACACACATATACATATATAGTTATTGTATGTAGAGACTAACCCTTTGAGAATAAGAAGGTGGCATGAGAGAACGGAGGACGGCGAGGTACTCGTTCATTTGTTTCCGGCGATTTCTCTCGACGGCGATGTGAGTCATCCTCTGGTTCTCGATCTCTTCCTTGTTCTTGCTACTCCGAGTCCTCCTCCTCTTCTTCCTCTCTCCTCCAGTGGCCACATCCAAGGCCGGAGGATGGTTCTTGGTGTTGACAATAGATCCATAAGGAAGCTCGTCTCGTGGCCACTGAAGATCCGCCTGATCGTTGTAACTATAATCATCACTGTTATCTCCGCCTTTACGGTTGTAATTAATACTCGCAAACCCTTGTCTTTTTTCTTGCCCTAGCTTAATGTTATTCTTGGTGTCTGGTGGATCTTGATCTTCTCCTTGTTGAAAGTATAAATCGCGAAACGGAAAATCATTGGAGGAGCTGTAGGACAAAGGATCTTGCGGGTAAACAACAGCCTCTAAGGCCATAATTAGCTACAAATTTAGTGGAAAATAAACTCTAAAAATATGAAAAGGGAGAGAGAAAAGAAAGACAGAAAGTGTTTGTCGTTCTCTTTTTGTCTCGAGAGGTAGGCAAGTCAAAAGGTAAAGACACACTATAGGGAAATTAAACTTGTAATGATATCTCTAAAATAAAAATAAAAAACATTTCTCTAAGAGATTAATTCAGCAAAATTGAAGAAAGAAGAATGGAAAGAGAAAAAGAAACAAGAAGGTCAAACAAAATTGTGGTTTAGATCGATGGAAGAGACGAGAAGCTTGTGAGGGTATTTATATATATTCGTAAAAACAGAATAATTAAGTACAAAAGAAAATCGAATCAATTGAGTTATATGAAAAGTAGAGTTATATATAGAGGGAGAGAGATGTTGTATGTTTTGTTTTGCACGTGAGACTATAAACCGGTCCGCAAACCCAGAGAAAAGATTCTGTGTGTTTGGCAGGCTTTGGGGTTCGTCTAGTTACACTCATGTTCGAGGAGAGAGAGAGATATAACAAGTTAGAAGTCTCAAGGCGATTTCTACTTTATACGTTGCTATGAATTAATGTTTTTTGCCATTTATCATGTGAGTCGCTATAATCAAATGAAAAATAAAATTAATCACGAAAATTAGAAATAAATGAAAACTAAAATCAGTACAAATAGTCTGGAAATTTTGGGAATATAATAATTATTGGTGATTTAGTGGTATTTTACCTTCAGGTGTTCAATTAGTATTTTCCTTCTATGGTGCGTGGGTGGTAATGCGTATAGATAGGGAGATACATAATAGTGAGCTTGACATCCAATTTTTTTTTTTGTTTCTATGTATCAGCCGACGTCAAAGCTTTTATAAGTTCGAAATCTTAGGCTTGTTATACGAGTATTTTTCTTTTTCTTGCGAATCATGCGGAGACGATGACCGCTAATTTATTATTTTTATTAGATCTTTATCGTTTATCACATAACCCTACCCGTAATGGAATAACCTTAAGAACATAAAACCAAACATGGGTCCTAAAGCTTATTGCCTTTATATAGATACAACTATTGCACCTGATGATTTATAGCTTATAGAGTTGAAATTCATTTTCAAACCAACAAGTATGTAAACTAATTTGTAGAATATGTAACCAATTATTAGTAAATTTGGCTTTTTAGAAGTACATAATATTTTTTTCTGTGCTTAATTAGAAGTACATAAACTTAACAACGGAATGAGTATAATTTTGTAGAGAAACATTCATTTAACCTTAGTAAAAGAGACAATTGTCGATTGTGAAAGATCTATTAGTTTAGTACCCTGACTAATAATTTATCAACGTTTCAATGTTAGAAAATTTGGGTTTCAAGTTTCTGAGAAAACGTACTAATAATCATTTATGCATATCAATGGAAATAACATAAGAAAATTTCAGCATAGTACAAATAAAATTATAAAATGGTTTGGATGATGCAGTCAGACATCAAAACATATAATTTTTTTGTAGAATCATTTATGTAAAATTTCATAAATATTATATCATAATCAAACAGCATTAAGAAATAGAACGGATGATTTAGCAACTTCATAAATACTAAACGAACTATCATATATTCCATGTGATCTAGGTGATATATCATCCTTAGAATTTGTAAATCCTTTTTAATTTAATCTATGGGTATTTTAGATCTACAGAAGAGAAATTTTGTAAACTTTTTTACGTTATTCTAAAGATGAACTTTCGTGACAAATGAATAGACAAAACAAATGAATAGACAAAATACAAAAAAAAAAGAAAAAAGCATTCGATAACAAACTTAATGATAAATGAATGGAATGAATTTATTCCATTTTTTCTGTATTTGATTCACTACATTCTTAGGGTTGCATTTTCAGGAACAAAAGATTGTTGCTATGTTTTGGACATTTAAAATGATATGAGAGTCATCGCACATGCATATGTATGTGGCTTCTATAAGCAAATAGTTTGTTGTATTTCGTATGAAGACGCTTTATAGCGTAAACGATACAGTCTCACTGTACAAACATATGTATCATAAATTTTTGGCAAAAAAAAAAACATATGTATCATATATACATTCCGTATGTTAAAACACTGGTATATACCAAACACTGCTAATTTCAAACGCATACAATATAATGTAAATTCGATTAAAAATAACATATATTCACCAATGTTTCGTTCGAACGTTTTGTTTATACATAAGAAAAAAATTAGAGGCCCGAAATAACCCTTTGATATATAATATCATTTTAGAGCATACATTGTTTTTTCAAGTGAATGAGACTAGAAATGCAACTCAATCTCTATAAAAACGGTGGAACAAACACCACAGGACCACCAACGATTTGGAACGTCTTTAATAACAGAAATACTAGCAAAAACAAATTCCTATGAAGCTATAATCAAATCATTTACTCATTTTAAACAACCTACTTGTATAAAAATTAAGAGAAAAACATGAAAAGAGATGAAAGTTACCTTTTAGCCGTTTTCGACTCTCTACTTCTGGCCGCTTCAAGCATTTATTTTTAATTGCTTCAAATACGAACGATTTGGAGTATAAAAGTTTACATGATTAAGGGGTTGACTGGTTTTCCGCTACCACCCGCAAACGCAGCTTTTGTGGTTCATAGCGGTTGTTGGCGTTTCGAAACAATCACAGAAAACGCTACAAATCGCTTCAAACCGCTTTGAATTTCTTAAAATCAAAAGTTGGTTCCAGCTAGCGTTTGCGGTTACGGGCGGTTGCGGGAGGGTAAATTTTTTTTCTTTAAAAATAGAACAAACAAAAATAATACTAAAAGTATCCAATAAAAATTTTAAATTGAAATAATAGAAATTGTAAAATGTATTCATATTATATTTCAATTTATATTATAAAAATTTAAAACCAACATATTTTCTATAAATTTTTAAAATTTAAGAATATGATTTTATAAATATAAATTTTATGTTTATCATATTATTATGATTTTTAATATTTTTATAATTACATAAAATGTAAATATTGTTAAATTATTATTTAACAGACATTACGTTTGATAGTTTACCAGTCATAAGAGTCCCGCAAACGCAACAATTTCTAACAGCTGTACCAGTCGTACAAATCTCTAAAAAACGTTTAAAACTGCAACCACCCGCACCCGCATACTCCCGCAACCGCAACCGCAACCGCTCTGGTTACACCAGTCAGACCCTAATGATAAGCATTCGCACGTTCTGAAAATGATGATCATAGTAGTCCATATCTTTCAAATAAAAACCTGAATCCAGAAATGCCAAGAGTTAACAGTCACATTTGATTTCCATACACGGTCAAAAATCAAAATTAATCATAAAACAAAATTCACGGATAACAATATAGGAATAACATTTCGGCGTGTGGGGTTAATTGCTTTACTAATGTAATCATATCACGTTCAAACAAAGTATTATTGATGTTGACATGTAAACTAAAGAAGATGATAGCAAACTTAATTTGTATACAGTATTTATTAACTGGCTATGTGTGTGTGTGTGTCATATTTCCATTAGTCTGATTTAACCATTGTAGTAATTAGAAATTATCGAACTTTAATCCGGAAGATAAGATGTGAGAATTGGATGGCTATGATACGACTTAGGGTTCCTTTGTAACAAAATTGGTTGTTCACTTAGACCAACCAAACTTAAATGTGATCCAACAAAAAATCATAGAGAACAAAAGGAAACCATTTCATCAGAATTTATCAAAAATCATTTCATCAGAAGAATCCGAAGGATCTCAAAATAAATCTTTAGCTATGATTCTCTTGTCTCCTCCGTGTACCTAGATTTCCAATCTAACTTTTTCTCTACCGAAAAGGATACAATAATTTCAAAACCATCCAAGTAATAAGTATCCTAGTAGGAAAAAAATATTCCACGATTGCAGAGCTCGACAAAATCATTTGTTATTTTTCAAGGTCGTCAAAACTCTAATTAATATAACATGAGACATCTATAAGAGTAAGCACAATGTCAAATTTGAAAAAGGAAACAATCACTAAACGTGGTCAAGATCCTAAAATGTTCAGTTAATCTGCATCACAATTATGTATATAATATATAATATTTATTCATACAACTTATATGATTATTTCATTAACTATAAATTTTTGGTTAGCGCTGCTACACTATCATTCAAAATCTAGCTTCCATAAAAAAATAAATTGGCGGTGTGGTTAAAGAGTAAATTTGAAATAAGAATGAGAGGAGAATGAGCCATGTGAGTGCCTCACACAATCGTCTTTTTTTTGTGCACCAACAACACTCTTCGTCTCTATCTCTCTCTCGTGATAGTCTCAAGCATTGGCTTCTCTCGTTTCCCAAACAAACAATCCAAATTGCTCTTTCTCTCTCTATTTTCGATCAAAAAGTTGAGTAGCTTTGACCAAAAAAAAAGTTGAGTAGCTTTCTGCAGCAGTTCCATTTCCAATGTCTTTGTTTCCCGTCAAGCTTTTTTTTTTTTTCCGCCAATAGATTATATTAAATAAACGGGCCAAGCCCAAACAAACGGCCGAAGCCCAGTTACACTAAAATCCGCTACAGAACTCAAAAGCCAACGGGCTACACTAAAACAAGAGCAACAAGCCCACAGCCCAAGCAGTGCACAGAGAATCTAAAAACGGCCCACGGCCCAACCTTGAAACCCGCCCGACCCAGACCAGAAAGCGCGTCGAGGAGGTAACTCGCCACGTGGGGAGCTCTGCACCAAAAACGCGACACGCGTCTTCATCTCCTCAACTCGACCGCTTCAGTCTCACCGGCGCCGGAACCAACACTTTCACATCACCCGTTCGTCGGAGCTCGGAAAACGCCAGAGCCTCCACCCGAAACCATTACATCTCTTCACCGCGTTGTCATCACGCCGATAAGATCAATCGACATCCCGATATCTTCATCGACTTTGTAACACTTGAAACCCTTGACACGCACTCGAAGAAGCCAACCCCTTTTCCACGGATTCGTCATCTTACCGGAGATCTCTCGTCTACCGGAGTGACTCCTTCCGCCGTAACCGCAAACAACCAAACTAAAAAAACGACAGAACGAACCTAACCCAAAAGACCCGGGTTCCTGAGCGGCAGCGCAGATCTTTAGTAGCCTCCGCACTCCGAAGACCAAAGCCGGCGAAGACAGATCTGAGGGAGATCTTCTTCCCGGAAGCTTGAACCGGCGTTTGTGAATCTGAAGAAGCCTCCACCACCCGGAGAACACACCGCTTGACGAAGCTGACCGCTCCCTCTCCACTGAAACCTTCCGACGGACGCGTCGTTACTCCATTCCCGAGACCACCGACAGAGATGGGGGCGGAACCAGAGCTCAGACAAGGCCTCCGCTGCCAGCTCTAGGAAGAAGGAGCCAAGAGGAGCAAAACAATAGAACAGAAGGGAACTCCGGCGTCGGCACGGACGCTCACACGCCGGCCGAACGCCGGAGATCTAGAAACTCTAGAAACTCTCTCTTCTCTCTCTTCTCTCTCTTCTCTCTCTCTGGATGATGCTGCTACTCTTTGTTGTTTCCCGTCAAGCTTGATCTCAACCTTTTTTTAACTATACTTATGAAATCCACGATGAGTCAATCTCTTTTCCTATATCAAATGGGTTAAGTTATTAGTTGACATAGTGATCTCCAAAGATTGATGTCTTCTCACGTTTATTTCAAAAATATATATGAACCTTCACATAATACATTAAGATTTAGTAATATAATCATGCATTTCTTTAAGAATAGTAGTGGATTCAAAATGCATTATAAATATTTTGTTGTCTAAACTCCCTATCCGTAACTAGTATACTATACACCAAAACTAGTTGATTCAGCCCGACAGCGTGAATATATAATAAATACGAATACTTCATATCTAAATGGTTTTCTATCGGCTCAATAAAATTTAAAATTTCGATAATGACCCTAACTTCCAGCAAGACATTCCATACGGTTTTTTGGTTTCTGATGGTTTGTAATATTAATATTTAGATACAATATGTCAAATATCTAAGCACCTTTTTTTTTACTAAACCGAAGAGTTTTTTCTTGGGAGGTGTGATAATTCCTGTAAATAACATCACTTTTTTTTTCGATAATTCCTGTTAATAACATCACTTATTCATGTGATTTTATCAGATTCCTATCCCAGTGACAAAAAAAAAGTCAGATTCCTATCCAACTTGAATTAAAGTATGATTGAACTCAAAATAATCTAGGGCACAACTGTAACAACGATTTTGTAATTCTAAATTTACTTGGGGACATATACTCAAATAATACGTCGCAAGTATTCCTTTGTCGTATGCAGTTAGATGCACGCTCCTCTATATTTCTCATGTCCTTATTAGTTAAACGTCTTTATTTTTATCAATCAAACTTAACAACGTAATTATTTAGTCTAACTTTTCATACATTATTCGCACTGTCGTGGCCATATCTTCCTTAGATTATGGCACGTATATATTAAATGATTTTTAATTGATTTATCAGTCTTATTCTACCTTTTACTAACGGTATATATATATTACCGCACTCTGTACAATGATCGATAAAGTTTTAGTTTCACACTAACAAAATATTTCACAACAGAAAGAAACAATAAAAAAAAGAAAAGTGTTTTGCTAGTATCTTTTTTCTTTGTTAAAGGGTTTAGCTAGTATCTCATAGATATTTAGATCTTGATTTATATAATCTTAATCTACATTTTAAAATAATTCGCTGAGATTAGCATGTGGTTTAAGCGGAAACTCCGCTACCTGAAATTCCAACCCGAGGACTGTACTTGTCCGAATCATGTGTTAGATGCTTTATATGTCAATATATATGGGGTACAACAGTACGTATTTTTGGGCTCAAGTGAATAACTTCATCAGTCATCACATGCAATTATAAATCCATGGAACCCCCATGATTTGATGGTTGACTAGTATTGATCTTAGTTCCATTCAAAACTATAGAAAATGAATTATAGGGATCATATATAAACCTGTATGCATAATAGTTATACATCATGGGAGTTTTAGCTAGCTGTAAAGACAGTGTGAAAGTCATTCTTAATAGTATAAATTTCCCTAGAGACAGTTCATCTGTAGTCAACTATACAAATAGATTGCAGGGTTTGGATTTTCTTTAGCTAACAGGTCATCTAAACTATTAAAACAGAAATACATTTAGTATTTAACTCTAATTTTTTTCTAATACTCCCTCTGTTTTTAAAGATGTATGTTTTAGGAATTTTTTTTGTTTCAAAAAGATGTATTTTTCATATTTTCAATGTAATTTTTGTCAACTAATTATGAATAATTGTGAATCTCAAAAACATTAATTGCATTTTTTGAAATTTTATTGGTTTAGAAATATAGGAAATATAAAATAACAAAAAACTATGCACTAACAAGTAAATTTTAATATGTTTTATTAAAAAGTGTGAAAATCTCAAAACATGTATTATTTAAAAACAGAGGGAGTAATTACAATCAAATGTTATTGGCACTAAAACTATTCCTTTAAGACATCATTAAATCATTAAAAGGCCTTCTACTACAATTACAGCCAATGACCAGCCCTTAATCTTTTTATTATTTTGTACAGACTACATTTGACTGGTTCTCCAGATAAATTGATACTACAATTATATTCAATTAACTGATACACTAAGAACAATCATAAACCTGACCTTTTTAATCCAGTCATAAACCTGACTAAATGCAATTGACTATAATAATTGTCTTCAAACCCAGTAATAAAGCAACTAAAACCAATCAGTAAACCAGACATTTTAAAAAGAGTTAGTTATAATCCTTACTCATTCCATTATCCATTTTTCATATGCTAAATTTCAAAAATAGTTTGGACATTGTCAAAATCCAAATATTGAACTGAATCAAACATATCAATAAAATTAAACTGAAACAAATACACTATTAAAATTTGGTTATGTTTAACGAATTTGGAAGTAATATATTCAAATCAATATGTGAAGATCAACTTCTGTATTGATAAATAGTATATTCAAAGGATACATGAAGATGGTGTCACAAATGTTACCAATAATAACTTAAAAAAATTACTTACAAAATATTATAAAAATCCTAACAAAGAATCAAATTACTTATATTACACCAAACTTTAGCAAAAAGCTATTTATATTATATTTATAATTGATCTTATAAATCACATGTAATCCTTATTTTCCATTTCTAACTCCAATACTATATATTTTTAAGATTTAACTCTCTTTTTTAGTGTGGTAAATGTGGATTTATTTGTTATATAAAAAAAGTGGTTATATACCTTATCAGTCATATCACATATCACATGCTATTATAAATCGCAAGCTATGTCATGTAATAAAAAACCTCATATTTAGTAGTTATTTAATTACTAGAATCTCATCATAACAACTACTAAACTCTTAATACAAAACACAATGAGATTGTCAGCCAGATCGACCTCTGTGTATTGTGTTTGTACTTTTGCATGATTTAAGACCTTGAGAACACCTGCACTCCGCACCTCACATTATATTCACCATCTATATTCAGATGTGCCAATATGGCAAATACCACCGTTGTGCCAATGCCACAATCTTTATAAATATACATTATATATAAGCGTAGAATTAATGAGACAGCTGATACACAATCAACATGCACTATATCAGCATTATAATTCCTTGTCAAAAAAAAAATCTTTATTTCCTTATTTGCATTAACTACTACGGATAAAGCTAGGACAACTTCGTTAGCAACCTTTGGTATTTTTACGTTATGAATTAGGATTGATTATGATATTTGCACTAAGAGTTTTGATGATTTTCCCTTTTATCACTGGTTTAATGTTTTCTATATTAGGTTTAGGCATTTTTCTTTCTACCATTAAATTATATAAATACTGAGAATAGGTTTGGACATTTTATCCGGATCCGAGGACCCTACCCGGAACCGACCCGAAAATACCCAATCCGTTACCGATCAAAAAATTAATTTACAAGTATCTTTTGGGTCTTAAATTTCTTTTACCCAAAAGAACCAAAACCGAAAAGAACCGATCCGAATAGATCCGGACCCAAAAAGAACCGATTTGAATAGACCTGACCAGATAAGAACCGATTTGTACCGATTGAAAACATATATATTCAAAACTATTATTTTTATGTTTTATATATATATATATATATATATATATATATAGTTGAAATATCTTTTGCAGACAATATTTGTTATTATTTTGTAATATTTTTAAGTAACATGAAGTTTTAAAATTTAAAGTTTAAAAATATTTTTTTAATTATTAATTGTTTATTTTAAGTTATTTAAAAAAAATTAGATATATATGACAAATATTAACTAAATATAGTATATATGTCATGTCTTTTTAGATCCTAAATACCCGAATCCAATTCGGACCCGATATGGACACAAAATATTATTGTGTATTTTTTAGGTATTAGAAATAAAAACCTGAACCCATCCGAATCCGATCTGAAAAATTGTAGATACCTATATGGATCTAAATTTTCAGGATTCGAGAGACCCGACCCGAACCCGAACCCGACTTGAGGACCCGGATGCCCATACCTAACCGAGAATACATGTTTGACTGGATCACTTTGAACCACCCTATGAAATTTTTGTTCGATGATCATGCTGAAAATTTCTTGTAATTTTTTTATCCATAATCTTCATAATTTGTATTTTCTGGAATTTGACCGTAAATTTCATAGTGTATAAGTATTAATGAACCTGTAATCAAATCACTATACCGATGAGGCTTTCCCAAAAAAAAATCATTAATAGTAAATCAAATTTCAAAAATAAAACTTTAATTTTTGAGATGCTCTTGGATTAAGAGGAAGCTTAGGCTAAACAGTCTTGGCCTTTCTCACGCAAAACATGCTCATAGTCACATCATCTATTATATTAAAAATAAATCATGATTTATTTTATGTGCGATATTTTAAAATAGACTGTCTCCTAAAAAATCATTAATTAAAATATACTTATCATTTAATTTTATATTATATCTATGTAACTACTTTAATCATAATATCTTTTGATATTTTTCCATTTTAGATATATATATATATATATATATTTTTTTTTTTTTTGGGCAAAAAAAAAAATATATATGTATTAAAAGAAACTTCCAACAAATTTTCTGAAAAATATTTTAACAAGATTCCAGTGCTTAAAATTTGATGTAAAAATATGTCAACATTATATTAAATTGATATATTAATATATTTTATTTTCATAAATATAAATACTTATGTTAAAATAATATAGTATGTTAGTAAACAGGTTTCACATAAAAATTATATAATACATGTCTAAAATTACATATTTTAAACTTACATATATATAATATATTATCTAAATACCAATTTTTATTTAACATAATTAAATGCAAATTAGTTTCAAATATTTTGTTCCATGTAAAATTTGAATCCTTTAATAATAAATGCAAATTTAATATGATAAATATATAATAAAATTGATTACTATAGAGAAATTGCCAAAAATACAATTTCCATAGTACCACTTTCATGTTTACACTAACCACTTTTACCACTACTTTTAATGAAGGGTCTAGATTTAAAGGTTTAGGATTTAGGGTTCAGATTTGATGTTTAGGGTTTAAGGTATATAGTTTAGGGTTTAGAGTTTAAGATTTAGGGTTTAGAGTTAAGGATTTAGGGTTTATAGTTTAGACTTTAGGGTTTAGGGTTTAGGATATTGAATTTAGGGTATATAGTTTAGGGTTTAAGGTTTAGAGTTGAAGATTTTGGGTTTAGGGTTTAGAATTGGAGGTTTAGAAATTAGAATTTGGGATTAGAATTTTGAAAAACATATAAAAACAAAGATATAAGAGTCTTTACCATTTTAATAAATAAGGTATTATTGAAAATGTGTCTTTAGTGGTGGTAAAAATGAATAATGGTACCTTGAAAGTGGTATTTTTGAAAATTCCCCATTACTATATATGACGGTTTGAAGAAATTGATTAATGACAACATACAAATTATAAAATTATTGTATTTGAAATAATTATATAAATATTTAAAAATATAATTAACATCAATGTATATCACTAATGATGTGAAAGAAATATCTATCTATAAATATATATAAATGAAATGAAACGAAACATCCGTGCAACTAGTCATATTTATTTATGATGTTGCTTGACAAGAACCATGTTTACCGTTTACTTCGTATTTACTTTGTTCACATATTGAATTATTGCTTGACAAGAACCATATTTACAGTATACTTTTGTATTTATTTAGCATTGTTTATGTTTACTGGATAAATAACTCTCGACTTTTCGCTGCAAATTGAACAGATACGAAAAACTAGTCTCTCGTAGTTGTGAACAAACCGACACTTTTGTAACTAGTCTCACCAAAACAGGTAATCAACTTAACCCAACTCATTAACCTATACTGTAATCTTTCCGGTTCTGTCTAGAGAATTGGAGACGCATGGATCAGCGTCCTCAAGCTTTCTCACGACATCTCTCATGCTTGGTCTGAGACTCGGGAGCTTTGTAGTACAGAGAAGACCCATTTTCAGAACCTTAATCATGCTTTCTTCTACATAAGTTGACAAAACTTGCTTGTCCAAGACTTTTCCAAGGTTCCTCCGATCTTGTTGAATCTTAAAGAAGACATAGTCAACAATGTCTTTTCCCTCTCCAAACTCGTCTTCCACTGGCCGAAGACCGGTAGCTAACTCTAGAAGAACCACGCCAAAGCTGTACACATCACTTTTCTCGGTTGCCTTGAAGGAGTAAGCCAGCTCTGTAATCATCATATGATAATCACAACTCAGTTTAAAGTAAAAGTATACCAAAGTGATGGTTAAGTTGAAGGTCCAGAAAACTCACCGGGCGCCATATAGCCATGAGTTCCAGCAACACAGCTCCATTCATATCCCTTGTCAGCAACTTTTGCAACTCCAAAATCCGCAATTTTCGACTCATAATCTCCATCAAGTAAAATATTACTAGACTTTATATCTCTGTGAATGATCGGAGGACAGCAATCATGATGCAAATAAGCGATTCCTTTAGCCGCCCCTACCGCGATTTTATACCTGTATCAACAAAAGAGAACATTATTCAAAAGTGTTATATGTTTATTAATTGAATTTGTTTCATCTAGAGAACAAACAGTACCTCTTGTGCCAATCCAGTTCAGGTAATCCACCTTTAATACTCCGGCGAAGAGCTTGATATAAGTTCCCATTCTCCATGAACTCAAACACCAAGTAACTAGAACCTCTTCCGACAAGACAAGCGTAGAGCTTCAACACGTTTCTATGTCTGATTTTCCCAAGAATCTCCATTTCTGCAACAGAGACCTCTGTTCCGTTGCTTTCTTCTCCTCCTCCTCCTCCTCTCCTCAGCCACTTAACCGCCACTGTCCCACCACCTTTTTTCAGATCAACCCTATACACTTTCCCCGCACTTCCAGCTCCAATCACATGATCTTCCTCCAATCTACAAATCTCCTCAGCGTCAAGCTCCATCTGATGAAAAGACGCGATCTTCCACTTCGCATCCACCTTGTTTACATCTTTATTTTCCTCACGTATCTTCACTACTCTGTAACGCAACGAGAAAAGACCAGTGACTAGCACCACTAGGGCTATCGCAAGAGACAAGAACAAGAGAGTCCCGTCTAGTGATCGGTTCTTGTGCACGTGTCGGTCATCATCAGTACATAAGCTCAGCACATGTTTCTCGCTTTCTTTGACGTCATGGTTGTCCACGCAAAGCTTCTCGTTCCGTGAGAACGCGGTGACTCCTCCCACCGCTAAAAGATCCGGTGGTATTCTTCCCGTGAGCTGATTCTCAGACAAATCTATAAAACTCAGCTTCAACTTCACTAGGTTCACCGGTATCTCCCCCGTTAGCCTGTTCCCTGAGAGATCCAGCGAGTTCAAAGAACCGATATGAGACAAATCATTAGGGATCTCTCCGGTCAACGCGTTCTCAGCGAGATTCAGATCAACAAGCCTCACGCAGTTCGTCAACCCTAATGGGATAAAACCTGTTAATGAATTGTTTTCAAGATGGAGAGAAGACAGCTGTTTCAAACCCCCAAGCTCTGTCGGAATCTCGCCGGAAAAACTGTTGTTGCTCAGATAAATCCTCTCTATATTCCTCAGTTTCTCTATCTCCCTCGGAATCTCGCCGGAGAATCTGTTGTTCTGCAATATCAGCTGACTCAGCTCCGTCGAGTGTCCGATCTGAGGAGAGATCTCTCCAGTGAGACGGTTATCGCTGAGATCGATCATCTTAGCTAGCGGCAGAGACCAGAAGCCTTCGGGAACTTGACCGGTAAACCGGTTCTGGTTAATCCTGAGTCTCATAAGAGACTTGCAACCGGCGTAAGGCCCCGGAATCTCGCCGGCGAAATCGTTCTGTAACGCGAGCAAGAACTGTAGCTTATTGTTTTGGCATAGGAAACGAGGGAACGGACCTGCGAACATGTTCTCGGATATGTCCACCGTGTCCAACGGCGAGAACCGGCCGGTGTTCGCCGGAAAGATACCGGAGAAGTTGTTTCTGTAGATCGATAAGGAAGAGAGGAAGCGCATCTCTCCGAAACCGGGAGGGAAGTCTCCGGTGAAGTTGTTTTGGTGGCAGTGGAAGACTCTCAGCTCCTCGAGAGCTCCGAGCTCTCGAGGCAGCGCGCCGCTGAGCTGATTCAGAGAGACGTCGAGCTCTCGGAGACGAGTCAGGTTCCTGATCTCCGGGGGGATTTCGCCGGAGAGTCTGTTGTCGTACAGCTCGATTTTGGTGAGGTTCGCCAGTCTCGTGATCGAGACTGGGAACTCACCGGAGATCGAGTTTCTGGAGATGTCGAAAGTGTCGAGATAGTTTAGACCGAAGATGGAGTCCGGAACGGTTCCGGTTAAGTTGGATCGGGCTAAGTAGAGCCACGTCAGCTTCTTTAAATTGCTGAGGCTCTCGGGGATCTCACCTTGTTCGTAGTTGTTGTTGCCTAGACCGAGGGAGAGGAGCTGAGTCAAGTTCCCGATCCAGCTCTGGAACTCTCCCGTGAGGAAGTTCACTGAGACGTCGAGGACTTCGAGGTTATTCAGAGGGGAGAAGTCCAGGATCGCACCGGAGAGACGGTTCGAGGTGAGGTTGAGTACTCTGAGGCTCGTGCAGTTGAGTATCTCCTGCGGGATTACGCCCGAGATTAGATTGAAGGGGAGAGATAGAGTGGAGAGCTTCGAGAGAGAGGAGATCGCGGGGGAGATGGAGCCGGAGAGGTTCGCGTTTTCTAAGGTGATGCCGGTGACTTCGCCGGAGAGTGGGTGGCACGTGACGCCGTGGAAGGTGCAGGGAGAGTCGGAGGGTTTCCATGAGCGGAGAACGTCGTGAGGGTCGTTGAGACGGTTCTTGAAGCGGAACAGAGCTTGTTTCTCAACGGTCGCAACGATATTTGGCGGGAAGAGCGAGAGGAGAATCGTGGCGGTTACGGTGGCGAGTATGCCACGTCGGATGTTAGGTGTTCTCGTCATTTGCGGTTGATATTCAAGGGCAAATTATTAAGCTTAGGTCTTCTTCATGGTGGACGCACTCGTTGCCCGCCCCTACGTTTGAAAAAAGATATGAAATCAACAAACCAACCACTACAAAGTTTCATAATATTGTATTTAACTTGGTATGAAAAGTTGCGTTTATTATAAATTTATAATATCACAATTAACCATGTCTACGTGGATGGTCATGATATTATCCCCTACATAAATATTAAAATATATGGATATTTTAGCAAATGAGTTTAATCATAATAAAGAGTTTTTGTTTTGTCAAAAGAGGGTTCATGTGATTCTTACCATGTTTTAAATAATTAATAAATTAATTGTAATAGATACGTCAGGTACACTACAAGTCTACAACCAGTTATTTATATGCAAATAATGAGTTTTTTTGTGGTCAGATACTATAAACTGAGGGGGTATACTAAAAACATGAAGTTGAAGAACAAAATTTATATGTAAATGGACATATAAAGCTTGCTTGTGTGCTAAACATAAACAAACTCTATAAGTGAGCTTTAAAGGTACTCATTACAGTGCAGAAAGGTTATTTTCCTCTACTAAATGATTATAGTTTGATCATTTGTTTTGAAAGTTAAGCAAATGATTAAATTTTTAGTGAAAAAGAATCAATATTGAAGATTTAGTGTATATTAAGGATTAATGATTAAACTACATAAAGAATCAAGAGATCACAGATCAAAAAATTAGTGGATAAAGTAACTATTTGTTAATTACTAGAGTTAGGTACCCTCCAATGTACAGTGACAAAAAAAAAGGTACCCTCCAATGTTAAATTCTTTTGAAATTTATAGTTACAAGATCTCCAGCTTCTTCATTGAATCTATACTTCAAATCTTTATAAAATAACCATAGAATGAGTTAAGTATGGAATGAGAGGCTTAAAGGTTCAAAACGTAACCAAGAAATCAACTAACTAAACAAAAGCCAATGAAGAATTGTACCTGAAAGAAAAGAAACAAACCAAGAATCTCAGGTTGGTGAGCGATTCTTCTTAAATCTGTTGAAGGTAATTTCGAGAGAACGTAGTCAAAAACAAAAGAGTGTATTGAGAAGATTTTTGATTTGTGGTTTCCTGAAAAAAAATGGAAAAAACATTTTAGTGACTTTTTTTGGCCACTTTCTAAGATAATCTCTGGGAAACAACAAACAGAAGTTCTGATTTCGAGTGGGGGTTCTTGAATACACCAGATCAGCTGATCCTCAAGAAGTTAATAAATTATTAGGAGTATTTTTTCTTAGTTCATCACAAAAGATAGAAGTTTGTGAAGAAGAGATACAAAGAAGGATATATCCAAGGAATATGAGAACTATATATTTTGAAGATGGGGAGAAGAGAGAGAAGAGACAAGAGTCGAGAGAAGCTTGTCGTGAGGAAAGGAGCCAAAAAGGCTAACTCATTTATCTTAAATCGACTAACCATATATTTTGTGGAAATCATTATTATTTTTAAATAAAATTGGACACAAATCATCTACGTATACTGATTTTGACATATGGTAAAAATAAAATTGGACACAAATCATCTACATATACTGATTTTGACATATGGTGGGTGTGTGATGCTCTTTTCATTCTACAGTTACTGTCACTTTCAGATCATTATAGAATCCAACGGTGCTCATATTTTTTTAATGTAATCAATTTCTGAAAATGTAAGTAAAATAGTTTAATCGCTGTAAACATTAATAATCTTTCATTTTACGGGTTTTATTCGTTTTTCTTTCTAACAAGTACTTGATTCTTCACTCTATTTCATTCTTCAATCGGTTTTTACTTTTTAGTGTGTAACAAAAGTAAGAGAACTATTCTATCTTTACATACTAATCAGGTTCTAAAACCGTCCAAGTTGTCTAGACAAATCTATTATATTAAAACAGTAACATGATTTATGGGTAAATGTTATGTCCAATGTATTTCATTTATTTAAGGAATTATTTTATCAAATTAAATTAATATTAAACACAAATATGATTACAAAAGAAAGCTTAAATCTATTTTATTAAACCAGGAACATGATATATTAATTATTTAAGAGATTATTCTATCAAATTAAATTTAATATCAAACAAAATTATAATTACAAAAAAACTAAAATATAAAAATCAAAATTTTCAAAAAAAAAACAAAATTTCGCATAAATTAGTAGTAAAAGAATTTGAAGAACGGATCAAAATCTAGTGAGTATTTATAGAAAACTACATATATTCTTACATATTAATAATGTTCCTAATCCTAAGCAGTCCCACTTGTTCATATAAATGGGTAGTAAAAGAATTTGAAGAAATTTATATGTCATAAAACCATATTAAATGATAATAACAACAGATGCCAACAGAAAATAAAAGATACAAAATGATACGAGAGAAAGGGAACTTGTCTTCATTGAAATAAATCAACTTCTCAATCTGAAGAGATTAATACTGAATATCAATTCGTATCTTTTAATTTCATGCATAATTTCATTTGATAAACTTTATTAAAATCTTGATGATCACAATCGGTCATTCAGAATATGCATTTATAAAAAATATTCAAAGCAGAAAATTATAGATACATAGAAAATTATAGATACATGATAAAGTTTTTATTGTCAAACATTGTAGCTTCAAAAAGGTATCGAAGGATATGTAAAAAATGTTTCATTTTTGCTTATATTTTACTCATACATTTCTTTATATTTTGTCGATCCATATTTTTATGTATTTATAAAATTATTATCAGAAATAAACTATTAGATATTTAATTAAAATTATTTCAGAATTTCGTTTCAACGATTTCTAAAATATTAGATATGATTATATTAATTTTATGGAGTTTATATTATTAAGTTTAGTATTGGAAGGATAAAATTAAAATTAAATTCTGTTTTAGACCTTTTTGGATGGAGTCTACCACTCTTGGTTATAAGCAAAATGTTTACTGACTTTCTATCTCTATGAATTATCGAAAGCATCAACATTAGTTATAAACTTTGATAAACATGTATTCATTCAAACAAAAAGGTAAAAATAATATCTTGTAATTCACCATCAAATAATTTATACAGATAGAGATTATGTCTTTCTTCCTTCACTTGAACAGAATCTGATGGTTTCTCCTAAGTTGCACTCCCATGGTTGAAAAGATTCGTAGATGTACATATGGCTGGAGATCATATACCAGTAAACACTTCAATGCCATCACTTTTCATAGCCAGTGATTTTGAAACAACTAACTTGTCAAGTCCCACACATCTCTCTTCTTCTCGTTGTGAGATAGATACCACACCAACTTCAGTTTCTGAAATTGAAAATCGTTTAGCAAAAAAAAAATTTAATTGAAAATCGTTTAGCAAAAAAAAAAAACTTCAGTTTCTGAAATAATTAGTTTCTGTGTGTGATCAGTCTGATCATTTGAGGAAATTAAAATAAAATTCTGATTTAGACCTTTTTGGTTGGAGTCTACCATTTTTGGTTGGAGTCTACCATTTTTGGTTAAAATCAAAATGTTCACTGACTTTATATCTCTATGATTTATCGAAAGTAACAACATTTTTTATGGATTTTGATAAACATGTATTTGTTCAAACAAAAAGAAAAAAACGATATGCAGTTATCCACCATCAAATAATTTATACAAGTAATTATACTGACGTAATAACTTAATTATCAATTAAAGAGATAAACATATTTTTCTAGGAGTTCGTACATAAAATTTTAAGTACCATATATACATGCTTATATTATAACATACTTTTTCATACGTGAAATTCAGCTACAATTCTTATTAGTTGGTCTCTGTAAAAATTGCAACTTCCTTGGGATTTTTAACCTTCCAAATCTTTTTCATTTGACGCAATGACTTGTATTCGCTTCTGGTCCATTGTTGTCATATTCTGTACAATATATAGAAAATATGCACTATTTGTCTTCATTCAATATAGACCACCCTACACGGTCGCCATGACACCGCATGGATGATCCAAAAACGTCTTCACTAAGTAAGATCCAGACTACTACTATATTGCATTTCTGGATTGTAAACCATAAGTTTTGGCTTTGGATGTCTGTGATTTTGAACCGTTATCATATTCTTTCAGCCTCCAATCGGCTTACGTGCCACAATTTGGCAGTATTGAAAATAGCATGCACATGTCCACATATGAAGTACACCGTTCCAGGTAGCTATTATACTCTTTATAATTGGTTATGTCCTTGAGCCAAATTTTTCACCGTAGAAAAATGTTGTTTCAATTTTTTTTTTCAATTTGAAGAAACTGAACTTTTAAAGAGAGAAATGAAAATCAACCATTAAAAATGTTCAGAAGAGATTAGTATTGAAACTATTCATATCTTTTAATTTCATGCATAAATTCAGTTGATGAACTTCATTAAATCTTGAGGATTACAACCGCCATTCAGAATATGCATGTACATCAACAAGTACTTAAAGCAGAAAATTATGGATACATGATAAGGTATTGAAAGCTATGTGAAAATGTTTCATTTTTTTGCTTATAATTTGCTTATACGTTTCTTATTATTTTGTAAGTCAATTTTATATATTTTAAAAATTATAATTAGAAATCAACTCATCATTAAAGTTAATTCAGAATATATTTTAACATTTTCAAAATATTATATATGATTATATAAAATTTATGGAATTATTATTATTATTATTATTATTATTATCATCAAAATTTAATATTGCAACAGTAAAAAGAGAGTATATAAGTTTTAATTTTGTTTTAGACCTTTTGGGTGAAGTCTACCATTCTTGGTTATAAATCCAAATTCTTCTCGACTATAGATTTCATGAATTATCGAAAGCAAGATGCAATCTTTTAGCCGATTCATTGAATTATATACCTAGTTTGATAAAATTGACAAAATAGTTGTTTTGTGTAATATTAGAAATATATATACTTAAACCTTTAAAATCGTCTGCAAGGAAACCCAATCTTTGAAATCAGCCTTTGATATTTTTAACAAAAAAAGGGTCTACTCTCCTATAA
The DNA here is from genome assembly GCF_000801105.2 of Raphanus sativus. Lineage (NCBI taxonomy): Eukaryota > Viridiplantae > Streptophyta > Magnoliopsida > Brassicales > Brassicaceae > Raphanus > Raphanus sativus. The sequence goes on along the minus strand of NC_079519.1, from coordinate 4,449,686 downwards.
TTCAAACACCAATTAAAGGACTGTCATTTTTTAGACTATGTTATCTTAATTACAATGAATTAGTTGTATTTCGAAAACTATACTTCAAGTGATTTTACAATTACAAAATAGCATACAGATAACCTCCATTTAGCAGTTATAGTTTTTAGATTAAATATGATAAAATTATTATTACAATGTTGGAAATTTTGCCTAGTTTAACAGAATCTACAGAATATGGCCTTTTAATAACAAGACAATAGTTCAGTTGAAACATAACGGTATTTAAATGATGTTAACAAAAATAAAATCAAGCAAAACATTAACGCATTAGTTATTACTTATGACGTTGTTGAAAACATATGAAGGTTATTAGAGTTACTAGAGGCTATCCCGGGCTACGCCCGGGTATTATTCTATAATTTTAGAATTTATAACTTAATATTTGTATCATAAATTACAAAATAATAGAAAAATCTAAATTTATTTTATGTATTCATTGTTTTTTAAATGAATTCAAAATGGTTAAAACTCACAACTGTTGTCTTTTTTTTACGTTGGAAATTGTATATAGTATGGTCAAAAAAATGGACTGGCGGTTATTAATCTTTAGTAATGTTCAGAAATCTATAGAAATCATCTTTAGTAATGTTCAGATATCTATTTTATTTCTATTTTAGTAATGTTCATAAATCTACTTTATTATTTTTTTGTCACTGTCTATTCTATTAATTTATACGCAAGAAATTCATATAAATTTCCTAATGTAAAACAATTGTTGCATAATACTTAACTACGCAGACACGTTGATTACATCATTACCTAACTCCAAGACCACTAATCCATTTCAGCTAGCCATATGCTCGATTTGACTTGCAACTTCACTTACAAACGTGGTTTATTATAATTTGCTAAAACTTTCTACATTTGAAACAATTAGTCAGTAAACACTTGTACATGGTTTTCTCGAAGAATCAGATCACATACAATATAACATAGAACAACAATTGAAATTTCATACTACACATGTCTCTCTACACACTACACTACATTCCAAAAATACTAAATTAAAACCGTAAACAATTTATAATCTTTATCTTTAGCAACTAATCTACATAGTTCTTCTCACAATAAAAAACATCAGCCAAGGTAGCCCTTAAAAGCTCCGACTAAAGAGACTCACAATAGCCAATTGGTCTTCTTGGGATCATTCTAAAAAACTCTGCATACAGATACTTTAACGCAATCACCACTGTCGTTATCAACAGTCTCTCCTTCCAACAAAGCAAATACCAAAAAAACATTAGCCAACAATATAAAATTTTTGAAGATCCAATCTTTATTTTGTCACCTTGAGAGTAGAAGGAAACATAGTCACTCCACCGGTAAAGGAAATGTATATTGTATAGCCTAACCATAGCCAAGTGAGACATCCTTGAAAAAATGCAAACAAATTGAGTGTTGCTTTAAGCAAACGAATTGCAGTATTGATGTTCCTTGAGAATTTTCTACATCATTTAAATGTGTCAAAAACATGTATCACTGAAGAGACATACATTGGTGGAGTTATAAATGTCAACATCATTCAAAAAAAAATGTTAATGCTTGGCGAAGAAACTGTAGCCATATGTACGTCGTTTTAATGTTTAGTTAATGTTAATTATTGGCATTGCTTAAGCTGCTATATTTTATTTTACATTTCATTCCACTATTTTTGTGTACTTAACATTTGAGCCCCTTTTTTATTTATATTTGACTCGTCGTTTTGTTAAATAAAGTGGTAACAATTGTTATTTTATTGGAGGTGTTTTCTTTCATATATATCCTAATAGTACAATTGTCCATGCTCAACAAAATTACATGCTCGGTAATTTAAGCTATCGTGCTGGACGTAATGTTGTTGTTAAGGGTGGAACTGATATTTTGTTGGTAGTCGTCCTCACCTTTTTTGCGGAACTTACTTTTGTCCTCACCTTTATATTACTGTTAAACAGATTTCGAAATTATTATTTCAGTTTGAGGTACTATTAGGTGAAGTTGATTAATAATATTTTTTTTTGTAGGTAACGGTGTTTCTTTAAATATTGTTTTGTAACTTTGTAGACAACTTGATAATAATTGAAATTATAATACAACCTAGTCATATGGTCGTAATATAGATTTACCATTTGTCTTTTTCATGATATTTAGATCATTGTGAATGTGAAATTCTCATTCATGTATTCATATATCTTAGCTTATGTTTCTTATCTAGTAAAAGCATATGGAAAATGATGGTGAAGTTCACATACGCAAACAACTATAAAACATAACACATCAAGTCATGCCACTGCAGCACACAAAAGCAGCCTATATAACATACTCACTGACATCATGCCATTGCAGCACACAAAAACAAAAAAGCAGCAAAGAAGAGTTGGTCTTAAATTAAACATATTCCAGCAAACAGAATTTATCATGTTGGAACAACAATCTTTGACTGTGGCAGAAACAGAAAACTAAAATGCCAAGGTGAATGATGCTATTAATCAAGGGTATTGGTCTCTTTCAGCTGCAAGATCTTCTGAGGTAGAAACTCTTCAGATTGTGCTGTCAACTATGACCCCACCATCCTCTTCTAATGGCACAGATCGCTACCTTTGGCGTAATGGAGAGCGCAAGTTTGTTCCTAAATTCTCTACTAAAGGAACTTGGAATCTACTAAGGGAACCTTCTACACAAATGCAATGGTGCTCTTTGGTCTGTTTTAAGGGGGAAATACCTAGATGCTCATTTTTTTTTTTGGAATATAGATGCTCATTTATCATGTGGCTGCCTGTTCTGGAAAGGTTACCCACAAGAGATCGCCTCCGATCATGGGGGATGTATGTTCCGACAGCTTATACCCTATGTTCTTCAGGTTCTGAGTCCCATACTAATTTGTTCTTTGAATGCCCCTTCTCTATTTCCATATGGACTCATTTCTGTGGAAGTTTTATATCGGCTCCTCCGCAATCCATTATATCTATCTCCGATGTACTACGGCAGCATGTCTACTCTTCTTCTCCTGGCCTTAGCTCGGTGTTAAAGCTTCTTCTGCATGTAATTGTTTATTGCTTGTGGAGGGAGAGGAACTCACGCATCTTCCGGTTAACATCATCCTCAGAAGCTACGCTCATCGCCAAGGTTGATTGATTGGTTAGGGACAGGCTGCTATCCTTCATGCGACGTCTGTTAACTGTCCATCATTACTGCATCTTTTTTTCTCTTTTCCTTATTATGTATAATGCCCTTCTTCCCTCTTTCAAATAAGTGGCCATCCACAACTCTGTAAAACAAAAAGCTTGGTTGAATCTTAACATATTTCACCAAAAAAGAAAAACAGAAAACTAAAAGGAGAGTCTAACAAAACAAGATGTGTTTTAGTATTGAAATAACCAACAGACACGGTCATTGTTACTCCTCGTTGCCTCTCATCAGCTCTCTCTCATCCAATGCCAACATATATGCAAAGGAGCTTTTCCCCTGGCCGGATTAGGAACACAATGTCAGCAAACAGTGCAGAATTATGTATTTTACAGTTTCCACAATTAAGAAAAAAATAACATGTTACCTGCAACTTTGTTTATTTCTCAAACTTATGCATTTGCTTTAGAGATGTTCTTTCCAGTAGATGCAGCAGTCTGCCTAAAAGTGTTGAGTTATCGAATCAACACGTCCAGCCTACAATAAGATTACAAATATCAGTAAACAGCATAAAAAAAACAGTTATTAGTCGCCAGATTGACATAGGATATCTGAATCTTTATCAATAAGCAGCCACTCTTCTAGCTTGTGGTTTAATTGATAGATCATTATGAACCATAACTGGAACCAAATTATGCAATCGCTAAGATCAAATCATAAGGATTTTCATACAAAAACATAAGCCCCAGCAAAAAAAAAAAAGAATTGTATCCACAAAATTAGAGAAGACCAAACCTTCAGTTCCATTTGAAAGCGATTTGAAAGCGATTTCGACAAAAAGCCCCCAATCACATATCACTAAGATGCGTTTCTACAGCCAATATTTTGGGTAGATTTAGGTTTAGACGCACTTTATATAGGAGGAGGATAAATGGGAGGTGAAACGAAACAATCAAGGACAAACAACGAAGAATAGTTTAAATCATCATTGTTGATAAGTAGTGTCCAAGGTAACTGTAAATTCTGAGTTTGGAGACGAACAGGAAGTGAAAGAGTCGTCGACTCTCAAATATTCAGAGAGAAAATAATGTTTAGCTACGTGGACTTAGTTATGGGCTGAATTAAAATGTTTATGTCAACTCACACGAAAGGCCCAGTTTTACTCTAAAAAGCGATAGTGACGTGGCGAAAATCAAGGTTCCTCATTGGCTGATTAAATTAAATGATGTGGACACTCTATCTATGAAGCTTATTTACCTTTTAATATAGTATTGATTATGAACAAGGAATCGAATAGCTTCCGAGTAGTTAGGCAGATACAAAGAACAATTTTTTCTGTACAGTTGATATTCGCTTACAGTCTGGAAAAGAACATAAAAAGAAGGAAAACTAAAATGTTGTTGCGTGGATTACCCTTTTAAGCGAAGTATGATAAGAATCGTTTAACCTCCTCTCATTGTCCTTTTCTTTCTACATCCATTGCTCCAGTGTTATCCCTTTGATCGGAATCTAATTCTTGTTTATATCAAATTTTATATCCACCCATTTATTATCAAAACTTACAATTGGTCACTCTTTCTGATGCATGTCAAAGAGTAAATGTTATCCCTCTATAACATTGTTTAGCCGTTAAACACACAAGTTAAAGAGTTACTTGTGGGGTTATTATCTATCAAGTAACATCTGATAACAACTAACGCATCTTACAAGTAACCTTATCGTGTACTAAATTACTTTTTTTTTACTAAAGAAATACTTTCTCTATTAAAAGAAATATTTTTCTCTTCTCTTGTGCATACACAACAAGAAGCAGTGACAATAACATTAACGCAACATTATTGTTTTTTCTACATATTTTCTTGTATAGTCTAGTTTTATATCAATACAATTAAAACAGCATCTTTTTTTTTAATATTCCCTTAGTTTTTAAAAATATTTACAGGAATGCCACTGATATTTAATTTTAATTAAAAATTGTGAAAATTAATTATAACAACCTAATAACTAACTGATAAAAAATAGGAAAATTATGGGACCTATCTTATTTACCATCGAAAATATATGGTAAGCAAAACATATCAAATTCAACGTTTTGTAATATGTTAAATTTTGTGCTTAATGTCCACCTCACAATACATTATATCAAATATTCTCGATATGTAATCCTAATTACATGAATAATTGAATACATATTTCTTTGAATATAATAATATTTCTATAATTGTAGACTTATTTGATATAATATTTACCAAACATTTAAAATAATTTTAATTTATTATTATGTTCTTAGTAATAGTATTATCCAAATAAAAAGAAAACAAAATCAACACCAAATTAATATTTATAAATATCTGAAGAGTTCCTATATATTGGGGACAGAAAAAAAAACTAAATCAAATCAGAGCTAAAGTTAGAAACCGAATTCCAAATATTCAAAATACAGTATATATACTTTAAATATTAATTATTTTAATTTTAAAATAATCAAGTATTCTAAAACTATTACCTATAAACCGAACTACCCAAAAATGGATTACCCTACTATTTTTATCCAAATTATTTAAAATTATTTTAATTTTATGCTATAATAAAATCACCTGAATATTTTTTATCCAAAATATCTATATTTATCTCCAAAATTTTGAAAATATCATTTTACCCCAATTACTCTAAATTTTCCAAAAGAAAAAAAATTGGACCATAGTTGAATTGAACTCGAAATTTTAATGGGTTCCTAACGTTGTTATCCGAACCAAACCAAAAATCAAATCCAAATTCCTAAATAATCGAACGGTTCCTATATTTATTGAACCGAAAAATGAAAACCATATTTTCATGTTTTGGTAACAATTATATTTTTCTATAGATATTTTTTCTGCACTAATTTAGAAAAGGAATATTATATATAGAAGTTTTGTATCAAAAATATTTTACTAATTTATCACATAAACGAATAAAAATATATCCACTTTATATGTTTAGAAATTTTTTATGGACAATATAATTGGTAAATCTAAAATCTTGCACAAGTACAAATTTCAGGTAACAAACAAATTTTAGCTTATTTAAAATCATAAAACGGTTGTGTGAGACATCATAAAATTAAAATTGGTCATACTGCAACGCACTATAACATTTATGTTTCGTTTCTTATTCTATATAAGCAAACCATATTACTTATTTACAGTTTATAGAAATAATCAACAATTCATATACTCACATTTTTATATAATTAAGTAACAAAAAAACATAGTTGTGTAATTGAACTTGATCACATGACAATTTAAATAATCAAACGCAGGTCAAGAGGTCAAGAATCTAGTTCTCTTTGTAAGTTGATTCTATTATAATTTAGTTTTGTTCCATTAATTTTCCCTATATCTATTAATTAATATCTTTTAATTGGGAATAGATACGGTTTAGATTATGTGAGAAATGAAATCCGAATCAAAGAAAGATCTTGGATGCTGACCCCCAGCTGTATCCACTTCCCTTTCCACATTGGCTATCTTTTTCATGTCGTTTTCCATATTGGAGCCCTGTAGTAGAAACACATTCAAGAAACAACTCTTCTGATACTTTTTTTTTCCCCTAAGAGCAGAGATTGATAGATCCGTTAGAGAAATCAAAGTTAACAACGTAAGAGACAAACCTTATGTTATTATAACTATTCATTTCTTACTAGGTATCATTTATAAATTAGATATTTGTTGGAGATTACTCAAATGAATCGATGATATAAGTTGATAAATTTTAAAACGATATCAATATACAGAAAAATAGAGTCCTTTGATTCTTATAGACTTTACTATAATTTTGTTTTCAAGATCTTATGTGCTTAACATAACATATCAAGAATGAGATTCCATTATGTAAAGACATTATTGGAAGGAAAAGATCAGTAAGTGTGCTGATATTATATAAAATAGAAGTTATAGAACACGAAATAAATGAGGTGCAGTAAGAAGAAAATAGCTAGCCAAATAGTGATAGTAGGGCCGAGGTTAGCTAACGTTATAAACTTATACAATAATGTAAATGTGATGGGTGTCTACCGTCTATAATTCGTAGAGTAGGACCGTCCAATAATTATAATAATATTGATCGAGAGAAGCAGATAAAGAAGAGCATATCTGTCTCCATACCTCCAATAACACAGCGTCACGTTATTACAAATACACTTGTTTACAAGACATAACTATGCAACTTCATTGGCAGCTCTTTAAATTACTATGCGTATATTTGTTTATGTAATAGGCATTATAAGTGAATATTGATCATATAGTTCTATTCTATGTGCTTGCCTTAAATTACAATCTCGCTGAATTATGAAGATATGTTTTGCTGCGAATGCATTTAATTTAGATGGAGTCCAGAATAGAGGAGACAAGTTTTAAAGATGGGTTTTAGTTTTAGGCGGTGAGTCCAGTGGAGCAACGTCACTTTCAGTACATGCACATTAAAAAGATGAGTTTTTCACGCGTATGTGTTTCTGAGTGTTACATGTGAACACAATCCTCTCGACCTATGTCTATGCACGTGTGACCATGTCGAGACAAAAAATGGTGGCTCTATCTTGTGGTCCACTCATCTACCGTGACACACCGTGTTGTCTCTATGACTGGTAGAAACTTTTCAACCCTTTGAGATTAATGGGAAACCCACTTTTTGCTTTTTCGCATATTCACCATAAAAGATCCATTTGTAATAACCTAGTTTTGCTCTACCGTTGATATCTTCAGGATGGATCACCAGCTGCCCATGGATGACTTTTCAACAGTCACTGAGATGATAAACTCATCAAAGTTTCTAGAAGAGGACCACTCAATGTAAATGATTTCACTTTAGCTACGAATACTGATGCTTGTAAAAGATAATTGATCAGTGGCTTAAGTGAAAGTGAACATACAAGTTCATGTTCTTATCCTATGAACCCATCAATCTCACAGTTTCTTCAGTCAAACCGCAAGTGACACTTGAGTGATGAGTGGGATGGTCAAAAAGACTGATCCGTAGGTTTCAGGAACGATGATGCGCATATAACCTAGAAGAATATTGATTTGTGGTCCAGGGCTTTTTGTTTTATGGTCCTATCATCCTCACTGATCTAAGTTTCCATAGTCAAAACAGAATGATCGTGTCTACACAAGGTTAAGTGATCAAAGACAAAGACGGAAGGTAAGCACATTTCTCAGTTCTTGAATTGTCACAAACATTCATTGGTTCAAGAACCGGCATGGCGGAAATAGAGAACCGAGCGGTAGAGAGCAGCAACATGGAGGAAACAAATCAAGGCTATGAGTAGATCATCAAGCAAACCGACAACCCCCAGAACTCCTATGAGAACATTGATTTGTGAGAAGACAATGAGATAAAGATATAATGATTAGTAAGATAAAGAAAAAAAAATGAATTACCTTCTGGAATGATATCTATTGGACTGACTATGTAAACAGCACTGAGAATCATCTGCATCCAATGTAAAGAATATGTGTTAACTTAATGCAGAACATGACTGAATTGTTGTGTAATAACAAAGAGATCAAAATTCAAGTCGGAGCTTAACTGCGATATAAACTCGAGCTCTGATGACAAGTGGAAGTGTTCTTTGTGGATCCATCATTTCCCGCAACAATCTCCGAAGTAAGAACGGAAGGTCTTGCATCCTCTGGCAAGAAGAAAAAGCCCAGTAAGAGAAATTTGACTTAATAGTTAAGATTGCACGCATTACCTGAATTAAACTAGTTGATTGTCCACCAAAGCGTCGGTTGTAGGTTTCAAGATCAGCAAGAACCTCGGTAACTGTAGGATCATTACGGTCTCTGATAGTGTCCTCTGTAGGGACGAGCAAACTTATGGGACGACGACACAAGGGGCATTTGCATGGCTGTAATATAGATCCATGCCTCCACACAAGCATGATGCAATTTCCTATTTAGAACATTAAAGAAAAGGAGTTAAAGAGATTGTGCAATCTGAACAAGTCAGCAAATGGTAATCAAGCAAACTTCATACTAGAGCTGCGAACATACAAAACAAACTAAACTCACAAACCGATCTCTGAGTCAACACAAAAAGACCTAAATAACGAAGATGAATGACACTAGGAGCTTTCTATTAGGTACAACACCAGTTCAAAGCATATTAGAACGGAACTCGCTGAGAGAGAACAAGACGCAAACTAAAGGCTATAGTTGCAAAGATTAATAGAGTAACAATGGTCTTGAAGACATTAGTATGAAGAAAAGAAGAAGGTCCATTCTACTAGTAAAAGAAACTCATTGAAGCTAGGAAGACATCCTATACAAGAAACTATAATCATGAAATCTTCAGAAACATACTAAACAACAACACTGTCCGAATAAGAACATGTCACAAAAAAAAGTCAAAGAACAAAAAGGGGAGCCTAACATCGTTTATTCAGAAATCTGAACTTGAGAGAGTTTAAATGAAACACCAATCACACTCATAAAAGAAAGTCATTATTAGCAGCAAAAGATCGGAGAGAGCACGTAAACGAAGTGGGTTTCCATTTCGGGAAATGAATGGAAAAAGTCAAATCCGATCTCATCGAGGAACAAAACCGAATCAAGATGGCAAAAGAAAGGTAAGACCAGAGGGGGAGAGAGAGAGAGAGAAGTAACCGCAGAACCAATGAGAGCAATTGGCTTGGCAAGGAGCAGTAAAGTGGGAATGACATATCGAGCAAAGATCGTTCTCCGGCGGCCCATTCATCTCCTCCTTCGCCGTTCTCTGTTTTTCTTTTCTTGTCTCAAATTCGTTACAAAAGAATTAAATATTTTTACTCAATTCATTACAAGATGGCCTGCTGGTTTAAAGTCGGTGACTATGGCGGTTCATCGGAACACGGATTGGTTTGGTCTTGTTATTTTATTTGTGGGGCCTACTCGCTGTCGACGAAAAATATGCTTTCGGTTATTCCCGGTTTGCTCATTGACATCTGCGGAATTGACTAAATTAAAAAAAAAAGTTCCCCAAAGTGAGGTTTGAGGATTTGTTGGCTTTTTTTATTGCAACTAGAATGCGCTGATATAACATTTTAGAGGTTAATTTGTTCAAAACGATTAACATAAGAAAGAAAGACAGAAGAGAAGGTTTTACATTTGGGCATTAACCTCAAAGTACTTGTCCATTTGACCAAAAAAAAGGAAACAATTCAAAATCATATGAGTGTTTTCTGAATACCCTGCTGATCTTCGCATGGGTTCACTTACTGCTTTATCATCCTTCTCTACTCTTCTGCCGCCTACAACAACAACAATAGGGTTACAAGAAAGAAAAGAAAAGATTTAAATAAACCTCATATTCCTCTACTTTGCCATGGATCATTTTTTTCACATGGTAAAAACCCCCCAAAAATGATACTACATATTACAATTTCATGGACAATCAAGACGTATGGATTAGAATTGTTACTTGTATTACTCTACTTAATCGCACATTACAAATAAGCAAAGCTGCAAATGCAAGATGGAACTTGCCTTCAACCTTGCAAGTACCAATCATCACTATATGAATTGATATACATACATGTAAAACTCTATATATGGTAGTAGCAAACACTACAAATACAACACAAACAAGCCAGATACTTGGTTTTCAACCACTAACACTAAGACACATTCCTAGCAAGGAAGGATGCATGCATCAAGAGATGTAATACCAAATTACAAAGTTTGGCACAAAACAAGTTTACTATAACTAGTTAAACCATCCATATATAGTAATACCCTTCAGCTACACTAAGAAACCTTTCTAATCTCAGACAATCTCTCAGCAAATCCAGACTAACCTGAGATACAGAAGTGTCTGCATCAAAAGCACGAGAGCAATCAGTGTATGCAGAGCCAATACCGATTCCAGCACCAAAGGCAATAGACGCCCATCTTGTAACAGGACTCCCTACAGTAATCAAGAAACATTTAAAAAAAAAAACCTAATTTCACAATCGTGTGTTTCTTCAATTCGCTTCTAAGATCCAAAGTCGCTAAGTATCTATCATCAATTGAACTACAAGTAATCATTAAATTAAAAAAAAAAACGAAACGAGGATCGAATTGAAGAACACGGAACTGAAGAAGAGAAGACCGGCGAAGGCGCCGCCGAGGGAGGAGTAGACGAAACGGCGCGTCGTGAGATCGATGCACGCATCCCACTTAGCGTTCACGTCGTATTCCGGTGCCACCATCTCCTTCTTCTCTCCCATTTTCTTTCTTCCGAAATTGACTTTTACCTCTCTCCGATTTGATTCTTCTGAGTTGAGTTTGGTGCTTCCGTTGTTCCGTGATTCCCTTTCTCGGATTCGCTGCACACTAGAAAACAATGGGCTCCAAATTGGGCCTAATTGAATATACTATCAGGCCGACGGCCTCTTTTGTTTTTTTTTTTTTTTTATAACTTCATTCTTATTAATCATATAGAAGAGTTAACATAATCTTCATGAAGAAGATTTGTAATCGTCTGTGGTACATAATTATGAAAAATAAAACCACTACTAGGTAGATTAACTTTTGCAAGTTTATCTGCAGCTTTGTTTGTATCCCTTGAGACCCAAGAAAACTTAACATCTTCAAATCTTCTACTCCACCATTTGATGTCTCTGATCCAATTATATCCCGAGAAATACAGTGTCTTGTCTGTTAAGATATCAATAGCTTTTTTACTATCACTTTCCACCATAATACGTCTATAGCCTTTCAACCAGAGATGTTGAATTGCCATTAAGATAGCTTGAAGTTCTCCATCTAGCGCACATACAACTTTGTGACCCACTGCCTGTGATGCTCCCCTGTATATACCTTTATCATCCCTTATAACCCATCCAGAAGAACTTGGAGTTTCTGAATTTATAAAAGACGCATCAACATTACATTTTATAACACCCCCTGGAGGTCGTTTCCAGTTTTTATTTATATCAGAACCACTTCCTTGTGCTGATCTTCTTCCATGAGAAACTAATAAACCAACATCTGTCCATTCCTTTGCATCACTCTTAGCATACGCAAGACACGTTTTCCAATGGGAAAGTTTTTGTTGAAAAATGAGTCTATTTCGACTCTTCCAAATCCTCCATAGGATCCATATTGGCAAATCTTTGTAATGTTGTAATCTTGCCGATGAACTGACTAACAAACATGCTTCAATTTTATCTTCAAAAGACGCCTGAGGATTGTCTATAGTTGTATTTGCAATACCAGAAGCTCTCCAAACTTGCTTTGCATAAGTACATTCAAAGAATAGATGTTTCTCTGTTTCATCCTCGAGGCAACATCTCTGACAAGTAGCATCTTGAGTAATATGTCTTCTTTTCAAATTATTACCAGTAGCCAAACTGCGAGAAAGCATTCTCCACAAGAAATGTTGTAACTTTGATGGCATCTTTGTTTTCCACACTCTCTGCTTGAGAAGTTGGTTTCCAAAAGTCGGATTCACAAAGTTGTGCTCTGGTAGATGAGTAGCTACCCAATAGCCAGATTTAGCTGTGTAAATACCATCATCAGTGTAGTGCCAGCCTATCAGATCTTGCTTCGCAACTGGACTGATTTTAAGTTTTAAAATCATCTCATAGTCATCAGGATGAACTGTTTGATGTAGCTTATCCAAATCCCATTGTGACTGTACGTTGTTAAAGTACACATTGACCTTTTCTTCTTCATCGATTGCTCTGATTGCTTGTGGCACCCTCGGAGGATGTGTAGGTAGCCACTTATCTGTCCACATATTTGTAAATGTACCATCCCCAATAACATGTCGCATTCCTTTAGTTATCAACTCCTTTCCATACATGATAGACTTCCATGCATACGATGCTTTCTTCTTTACTGATGCCCCTAAGATATCTCCATCTGGAAAGTAACGAGCCTGTAGAATTCGTGCCATCAAACAAGTAGGATGTTGCAAGATTCTCCAGACTTGCTTTGCAAGTAAAGCTTGATTGAAAGCTTCTAAATCCTTGAATCCCAAACCACCTTCCTTCTTAGGTAAGCACACTCTGTCTCAAGAATACCAATGAAGTCCTTTATTTTCTCCTGATCCCCACCAGAAGCGAGCTATGATCCCATTTATTTCTTCACATATAGCTTTCGGCAGTTTAAAAACATTCATTGAGAATATTGGCATTGCCAATGCTACAGCTTTCAACAAAATCTCTTTTCCTCCATGAGACAAATGCTTCTGCTTCCATCCTTGAGTTACTTTCTTTACTTTATCAATGATATAAGTAAACATCTCACTCTTTTTAGATCCAAACTGCTCTGGTAATCCCAAGTACTTGCCAATGCCTCCAACATTGGTGATACCAAGCAGATTCCGCATGAGAGTTTGTGTTGCAGATGATACCTTGCTACCAAAAGTAATAGAAGATTTACTGTAATTAATGGCTTGTCCTGAGGCTTCCTCATACTTACTAAAGATATGTTTTAGTTTCCTTGCAGCCTGAGGATTTGCTAATGCGAAGAACAGAGAGTCATCAGCAAATAATAAGTGATTCACAGCAGGAGCACGAAGAGCTATCTTGATTCCCATCAGAGTTCTTGCCTCCATAGCTCTTGACATCATATGTGACAATACTTCTGCACAGAGAATAAAGAGGTAAGGTGACAAAGGATCACCTTGTCTGAGTCCTCTTTCAGGTGCAAAATATCCTTCTGGTGTTCCATTGATGAGAACCGAATAACTAACTGTTGAGATACAAGCCATAATCCATGAGATCCATTGACTATCAAACCCCATTTGTTGCATTGTTTCTCTTAAAAATCCCCATTCTAATCGGTCATATGCTTTGGTAATGTCAGTCTTGACTGCAATATATGAAGTAGCTTGCCTTTTTCGAGCTTTGAGACTATGAAAAATCTCATGTGCAATCACTATATTGTCAGAGATAAGTCTGCCTGGAATAAAAGCATTCTGATTCTCTGAGATGATGTTCGGTAGATGTTTCTTCAGACGATTTACCAGCACTTTCGATATTATCTTGTAAGAAACATTACATAACGCTATGGGTCTGAAATCCTTCATGCTTGTAGGAGGATAAATCTTTGGGATTAAGCATAAGTTTGTATGATTATATTATTGTTTTCTCTTTTTGTTTACAGTAACGTTTTATTTCTGATATTGTACGATCTAAACGAATTATATCAGACTTTTTAAGTTTTAACCGAGACAAGTTATTACAGAGAGATAGATACGTTGAGGTAGTGAAGGAGTCAGATGTGTCGGAAGAAACATAAGAAAAGAACCAAACGAATATAGTACCAAAAAATATTGTTTTCAGATGGATCTGTTTTTTTTTTCAAAATTAGAAAGACCAACAAAAGGTATTCGTCGATTATCATGGGATTGTTTGAAATTGATGATTTGGAATTGATGCAAAAACTTAGAAAGTTAATTAATATTTTAATTTACCATGGACTTTTACTACTTAGAAATTTAATAACATACTAGACGGACAAATACTGAAATTAATATCTAGCGCTACCCTGAACCAAACCTAATAAATAAATCTATTCTATCTATTCTATTAAAACATAAGTACAAAATTAGATTAACTCTTAGTTTTTCATTATATTTACATTGTCATGCCACTGAGGTATTAAATGAAGATATATTTAAGTATGATTGTCTTTTCCTAATTTAAATAATAGATTAAAGCATTTAATATTTTTTCCTAATTTAAATAACAGATTTCCTTAACAAAATCTTAACCAAAATATATTTCCTAATATATAACATATAATCAATTTATATAACATAAAAATAAAATATAATTTTTATATATTATTAGCATAATACTTCCTATATAAGTCCAATTAGTTATAAATATAAGATTTGTTTATATGATACACTATGATCTAATAGACGATTAAATCACAAAATATAATTATTTAAAACTAATAAATAAAATCGTTATGTTTTAAAATGTTATATTAAAAATTATGTAATACATTTTAATTTACAAATATATATAGTGTACCATTAGTACATAGAAAAAAATTAAAGTGAAATAAAATATTTATACGGTCACGAGTCAAGCTCTAGAAATAAACAAAAACAGCGCAACATTATTTTCTTTAACAAATTTATTTTAGTAGAAAGTATAGTCCCAAATATGGTTATATGTTTTATGTATTTATAATTTTATTTTCTTTGTTTTTGAGGGATGCTAAGATTTTTGAATTGAAAAAAATTATGACCCAACTCTATATTATTTTAATTAGAAAATTTTAAATTTATATCAGAATATTTTATTAAATTTTTAATTTTAATTTTTATTATAACTGCAAAGATAAATTTCCAATCTAAATTTATATTTAAATATTACAAATACATCATTTAATATTAAAAGAAAAATTAAAAACATAAAATAAATACCCGCCCGGTCGGGCGGGTCAAGATCTAGTTGGTCTTAAATCCCTAAAATTTTTGAAAAAAAGATTACACAAACAAAAGCTCCAAAAGAAATTTTAGTTAAAATTTTCAAAATATCGTCTATAATCCCTTAAATTGCATGGCCAGTTTGTATAAGTTCGGGGGTTTGTTTCTTGTTATTGGGAATAATATACAACACCAACCATGCTCGTTTTTTACCTTTGGTATAAACATCAAGATTCAACAAAGATTAACGAGTATTTGAAAACGATGTGCACATGCAGAGCTTTATCATTAGTAAGTATAGTCGCCTGTCGCTAATATCCTAACACGGTGAAACGAACCGACCTATAACACATGTATACTTGCAAACACTTTCACAAACACACACATAACCTCTCCATTTATGGAAGTGAAATGATCAACAAATCTTGATTGTTGTGCAATTCAGTTGTGTGAAAGTGAGGACCTTTTATTATTTCTTTGTGAATTTAATATATGGAAAAGCAAAAAGGAAGGCGGACGAGGAATTGATGAAGAAGCACATGCGACGACTATGGCCAGTAGTGAATGTGCTCAAATTTCATTCATGGCTGTTTGTGTTGTGTCGGTCCACGCATGTCACTCCCTTTTCCATTGGTTTACTATTTTATGCGTTTTTCTTATAAGCTCCCAACTGTCATCGGACCCGACATTATGATCACTTCAGTTCTCATGCAAGTTTAATCATTTAAGTGACCATTTGTCCATTAGAAATTTATGTTTTGTACTAAAAGCATTTCAAATTTTAAAAGAGGGTTCGATCCCAGGTAAATTGGTGGCGGTTCTTAATGGACTCATAGGTTACTAAACCGTTGTTATTTCTCAAAATTAGACTCAAATTTATCTGCTCTCAAATTAACATTCTCACATTCCTTGAACTTTCAATATTCTTAAGATGTCCAGATTCTAAAATTTGATTCATTTTAGGCTAGACTTGCGACATTTGGTGTTGTTGAAAAACTGGAATGAACATGTGGCTTTGTAGAACTTAGAAATAACATATGATTTGTGGTTAGGTAACAATCTACTTTTATGTAGAACTTAGAAATACTTTCTTTTTAACTACGGTAAATAATACATGGCCAGTTAAGTTCTGAAATTAGTATCAAATACGATTTTGAATGGGATTCCCGTCTCATCTGGCACATTCGCACCTAATTTTCAAAAATTATAGTACTGTCTTTTTCAAAATGAATGACGTAAGTTGATGAATGAAACAAGGACATGAATATCTTCATATTACAATTTAAGATTTCTTAATTTTAAGACGAATAGATGTTATGATCATCATAAGGCCGTAGTTTTATATATTTGATATTTTGGTAATCATGCGGGTTAGACTTGAACTTTGGACTTGTTTTATTTATGAGTAGGCCATAACAATTAGTCATGATTAGTTTAAATAACCTAAATAATTGAAATAACCTAAATTATACTAAAAATATTTAATTATATAACTTTAATACGGAGTATAATTTAGATAATGTTGTTAAACTAATTGGGGAAACGTGTTTCTTGTTATTAATCTTGACCAGGGGTCTTACATATATATATATATACATCAGGTCGTGTTTATCTTAATTGGATAAGTACAACAGTCGATAAGCATTATCTTCTGTGATCCGTACGGTCCTGGTCGGTCCGGTTATGTCGATCACAATCTGGTACATAACACTCCTCCTTAATCGACACATCCGGTACTGGTTCGTTGCATGATTAATGTTGCCTCATTAAAACCTCTCCTGGAAAAACCCAAAACCAATGTGGCAAAATGGGAACATGGACAGGAAAAAGAGTACAACACATGAACTCCCCCTGATGAATGCATCACTGTAGATCTTTGGACGATGCATTCTTATCTGGTCGATGAGCTTCTTGTAATATTTTGTAATTTTGCCGGCCTTCTGGAACTTCATTTGGACATGATCAAGACGTGCTCCTTTGATGCTGACCACTTGACAATGTCTCCATGTTCTGGTCGGATGGATGATGCTCAATCAGTACTCGGATAGTACTCGACCAGTACTTGGATGTACCTTTATCCTGCGATTAAATCTTTTTTGCAGGTCCTCTCATGTCCCATGGTTCCTCTAGTCTCATGGCTTTGCCATACCGTGGACACTTTCATTTTATTATTGACTCAGACATTGTTCTGGTCACTATCTCTGGATGATGTCTCATGACTTCTTTCATTTTGTCGTAGACAATGTTATGTTTTCGAAAACATACATGTTAAGTCATAGACCTTGTCATCACACGCCAATATACTCATATATGGCTAAGGTTTCTAGTCCCATCATATTCTGTCCAAAATCAATTGATAACTTGTATCTTTGAAATCATTGAACCATTGAACCTCTCTTTAGGTTGGTTTGGTATAAACATAAACACAAGGAATTATAATATCCTCTATAAGGATCTATGGACTGATTGTACTAAGTATTTTCTTAGTCTATCATTTGCAGCTGCCTTGTTTCAGTGCATGAATAGCTTAGGAACAAAACTATTCTATGAGAATTTCTTTTCTCATCTTTTTGATACTTTTATCATTTCTTTATCCAGTGATCAATCATGCTGCTTACTACATTTCTCTTTTCTTATATCCAGACCTTTATCATTTTCGAATTTATAGTAGCATCCACCACATAGGAGTACATCTCCTTATAATCTGTTACTTGGTCTCTGTGAGTATCCTTGTGTAATCAAGCCATTCCTTGAATGCTTTAAATAGTAATATGAACACCTTAGTCCATGTCTCACGGTTTCTTTTCCTTTCCCACACATGACCTATTTTTCACTGGTTTTATCTTATCAGATGGTGTTTCTATATATGGCCAATATACACATCTCTTTTATAGATTCTTTGAATCTTTCTTTGAACCCCCACGGTTTCCTTTAGTCTATGAATGCATTCTTGTATTCTCGTGGGTTCTGATCCTCGCTTATATCTTTTAAACTCAAGTGCTATTTTCTTATGCATCTTTATCTTTTATGTGTCGACACTTCTTTTATAGTGTTCCATTGTGTTCCATGAACTAATCGATTAGAGATTTCATTCTTACTAAGAACCTTCATTTACCTTGCAGTTTGGCGTCCCAAACTACATGGTCTGGTACCTTAGATGTTAGCTGCGCAGCCTTATCTCAATGTCTAGTCTGGTTTCCCTTATGACCTTGGATATGTCATTTATATGCACCTTTCTTTTCATTTCCGAGGTTCCTTATCTTATGGAACATATTGGTCTATCTTTAGACTCTATAGCAACTTGATTATGTCTCTTCTAGGACATTAATTTCGTGGTGCTTAAGCTGGTATGACTTAGTCATTCTTTTTCTTTTCTTTTCGGGTCTAATCTGTCTGGCATTCTTTTAGCTAGCTTTGTATGATCTTTTTTTGGACGTCTTAAATCATATTCTCTGGTCCGAGGATCTTGCCAAGACAAGGATGGTTAATACCATTCCATTTCTTTATACTTGTACCAGCTTATTTCTTTCTCCCCCTGATGTTGGATAGTCGGATTTAATCATGCAATCCGTAAACCTGGCCTTAATCTGATCACCCATATTTGGCTCAAAGTTTCTTATAAAATCGTGGGAGAAAACATTCTCATATCCAACATATATTCCCAATCTTATCTCATCTTCTTATGAGGTTTCATCCTAGACGGCACATATTATTGTGGTGGTCTATACATAATCTCTTAGGATGGTCTATGTCTGGATCATGACCCTTTATCATTCTTAGATGGGAATATCTATGCTCACTTAATATGGCCTGATGCATATTTTTATTACATGTAAATCCATGTGTTCCCAAACATTAGCTAGTGATCTTTGTATCACAAAGAATTCGGCCAAGTTCTATCATAGTCATAGACCATGTCACTCGGATTTTTAGTGTTGTTCATGGACCACGGGAGTGTCATTTCTCCCCCTCATGAACATGCTATAAATCTGTTTAGATGCTTGGAACATTATAGCCTATTGAGTTTCCCTTGTGTACATGTTACACAACGTGAGATTCTATGAGATAACTCTTTTGTGCCTTTTTTTATATCAATCTTTGCATATAAAGACCTGGATGGCTAGTCCAATCATGCCATAAAGTGTATAAAATTTTGTGGTCAACCTATCTGGTTACCTAGGCCTTTTGCCTTTATCATACTGATCTTTTAGCATAGTTTAGATCAGTTGGGAGTACAGTTTCGACCATTTTTATGCTTTGGGCGATTTTTACTTTCTTTATAATCTTAAGGAACTTATATTTCCTTTGCCCATTGGTTCAATGTGGAAACCATTCATTTTTCAAAATTTTATAACTCAAATGGAACTTTTATTTGGGTGAATAATTCATGCCCCTTTTAAGCAATGCCTTTGGTCGGATGATTTTTAATTACTATACTCATTTTTAAATTTTCATTTGTCATTTATCAATCAAAAAATTATCAAGCAAGTCAAACATCTCTATAATATTATTTGAGAAGTCAGTTTCCTATGTGTCGCGCTCACGTTGATTCTCATAATGGTTGATTACACGAATACCTTTAATGAATTAATTTTAGTTATACCTATTACTAAAAATTGTTTAGTTTCCTTTTTATTAATAAAACTTCAATTATCTTTTTATTATAGTTTATTTATCTTATAAACCCATATATAATAAAAAGGAAATATCTATAAAAATATATAGATTTTTATATACAAAACGAATTTATTTTTTCTTACTTTATATTTTCCCTAAAAACATAAATAAGTGAATATCTAATAATTTTCAAAATATATAGGTGTATACATATAATTTAAAAAAGAAAATAGTTAAGACAATTTTTTAAGAAAACATATTTTAAAATGATTATATTTTGATTAAATGATTTAAAGAAAATTAATTTCAAACAACGTAAAGTGATCATCTAATATCATTAAGAAAATTTATAAATTAAAATTAAAATTTACCTAATTTTTATTGATAAAATTATAAAATGTATCCACAATTAACAAGTGATGATTTACCAATTATTAGGATTTACTTGTTTTATAAATATTCATATATGTACATGAATTTTAAATATTATAAAACATGTTCATGAATGCAACTACAACATTTCTGTGTGTTTCTATATTTTTTTTAAAAATAAACTTACCAAATTTTATAAGATTTATAAAATATACTTAGAAATATAAAAAGATGAACTGAACTAAATTAAGCTAAAATTGTAATTCAATTTTAATCTTATTAAAGTAAAAAAAAACAGGTGTTCAGTTTGAAATAATAGATGCGAAAATATACCCAACAATGAACACTTGAACTGTCCAAAATATTATGTTTGAAATAAGATAACTAATTAAAATGAAAACATATGTATAAATACAATCTTTTGAATTTCTGGGTGTAACTATCTTATGAATTCGAAATTAATCAATGAATTGAAATATTTCTGAATTGGTTTGCTTATTCAATTCTTAATCTATTAGCACATTAATTTATTTTATATAATTTTATCCAAAATAAGATATATTAAAAATTAAATATTAGAAGTATTTTTATTAACGCAATTTCAGCTTTATATTTCTTTTTCTCAGAAAACATATATACAATTATAAAAACTTGTATAAATACATTTACAAATCTAATAGAATAAACCAAACTAAATAAAATTAAAATAAAAATTTAATTGTAACTTAATTAAAAATTGTTGTTTACTTTGAAACCAAATATAAACCTCAACGATACCATACATGAATTGATCCAAATTACTATACATAGAATTGCATATCTAATTAAGATGAGAACATAATGATATTTAATATTATTTTTATGATATAAATTAAAATAACTTAAAAATTATGAACAAATATATAGATTTTTATATCCATATAATGATACCTAATACAATTCTCTTTATTCATCATAAATATAAGTAATAAAATTACTTAAAATTATAAAAAACATATGTAAATTTTTAACAATTATTATGATTTGATTATTTTATAAGTATTTATTCCCGTGCATGAGCACGGGAGAATCACCTAGTGATAATATAAAACTAAAACAACTCTTATTATATAAAAAAAATCATAAATGACAAAAAATCAAAACATAAAATCAGAATGTCGAAATCTCGATTCTTAAGCAATGTATATGCTGGCCACTCCTTTTATTATTCTGTACATGGCTTCTTTGGATTCATCCTTGTTCTCTCCAGCCTTATTGGCTTCAGGAAGTCTCATCTCACTGGTTTCGCTTTAGTATCTCATTATTCTTCTCAGCTTGTAATAGATACAAAATCAAATCTCTATAATATTATTTGAGAAGTCAGTTTCCTATGTGTCGCGCTCACGTTAATTTTTAAGATGGTTGATTACATTGATACCCTTAATGAATTAAAATATTACATTTAATAATAATTATTTTTTTAATTTTCCTTTTGAAAATTTCCATATAACATATATATTAAAAAGGAAAATTTATAAATTATAAAAATTGAATTTAAAAACGAAAAAATATATATGTATATATAATATGATTTCATTAAAAAGGAAATTTCACTAGATAGTAGTATTCTATTTTAAAAATATTTTTAAATAACATAAATTATAATTTTGAAGTAATAAATACTCACTTTATATCTATTGTTTCTTAGATGAAATATATATATTTGTATATAATGTGATTTCATAAATACAAAATTCCAGAAAGGTAATTTTGATATTAGAAAAATAAATATTATTTATTTTTAAAATAATTTTAAACAATATAAATATATATATTTTCAAAGTAATATAAATATTTTGATATATCTATCTAATTTCTTAGATGATTACATAAAATAATTAAGTATATAAACTTATCAACCTTATATCTAAGATAATAGAATATATTAAAATTAAGGAAGACAACAACCAACCAAAATGAAAATAAGAAAATTAATCAAAATTTTAATATATTTAGAATAAAAATATTATAGTTGAATTCAGATAAATAAATGTAATCCAATATACCTAAATGATAACTAAATCGACTAGATATAACATATCTAAAATGATATGTCTAATTAAAGTAATATAATATTATTAATATAAATTATGCATAAAATTTTAAAATTAAAGTATATAGCAATCAAATATTATAGTATATTTTGTAAATATTTACATCCGTGCATGAGCACGGGAAAATCACCTAGTTCGTATAAGTGGTGAAACCCTTTTTCTGTAGGTATATTGTAACAATAGATCCCTTGGATCAACTGTGAGGAATGTCTTTTCCAGTAAATTTTCCTCTGTTACCTCTTCACCACATAGTTTCAATTTAGAAACGATTTTGATTAGAGCTGAGTTATATTCATCTACGGACTTAAAGTCCTGAAATCTGAGATTTATCCACTCATACCTAGCCTTTGGTAATAACACTATTGTGTATCTGGATTGTAACTCTGTCCAAAGGTCTAGAGGGTTTGCAATATTTAGATACTGATCTCTGAGATCCTCAGTGAGATGTTGGCGAATAATTGTTACTGCCCCATATTTTTCATTTTCTGTTGCATACTCGCCTTTGATGATACATATGTCAAGTCCTCTTATCTTCAGGACAATTGCAGTGTTCATGGCCCATTTTAAATAATTATCTCCAGAGAGATTAAGGGCTGGATAATCCAAATTCGACATCTAAAAATATAGATTTTAGAGTCTTATTATTTGACTTATAATCGGATTCGAACAATGCATTTTGGGTTTCTTTCAACCTTGTAATTATGCAATGTGATTTGGTTTTTTTCAACCTCTAAATTATATAATTCAATCTGATTTATTTTTAGTCAATATAGCAATGCAACTTTGGTTTCTTTTAACCTTTGAATTTATGCAATGCAATCCGATTTTCCATTCAATCTAGCAATCCGATTTTCTCATTGTCTACATGATCAAGATGAGCTAAAAAAAATTTAAATTCAGATCAAACTATTGATTCTAGATGATTTAAAAGTAATCGGATTCTAGAGAGAGAAAATAGGGTTTAGGGTTTCGAAAATATGGGGTTCCACTTTTTTAATCTGAATAGTCATTTTCGAAACCATTGATCTGAATAGTCATTATATGACTTAAAAAAATCAGATCAATCTTAACAATTATAGCATTTTTCTAATCTTTCAAAAGAAAAATGGAAAGTTTCCAGCAACTTATAAAAGACATTTTCTTAAAGAACGGAAGTTTTTAGAAAAGTTAATTTTGCATTCTAGCAATCTGGAAACATTCAATTATGGTTTTAAAACAAGTTTTAGCAATCTTCCATTATTCTAAAACTAATATGGAAATTTTCAGAAACCATAAAAGTCAATTTTCACAAAACCGGAAAGTTTTAGAAAAAGTAAAATTTTCAATTTAGCAATCTGGAAAAATCCGAATTTTTCTAGCAATCTCCAATAATTCAACCAAAAGAATGAGATCCTAACAATCATTTCTAGGTGATTCAAACACTTCAAACAATCACACACTTTTTATGCAGTTTTTTCGGTATGAAAAATTTACACTATGCCTATGTGATTAAAAACGAATTTGATGAAACTACTTATAGGGTTTCTTAGTTAGGATTTATCATGAGTTTTGGTGAATTTTAATTAATTTTTCGGAATTTATTTGAAGAGGTCAATTTCTGACCAGAAACCGAAAAATCATTTTCCACATAGTTCCAGACCAATGGGTCGGATTCTGATGATGGAAAACAAACTTTGGAGATTTTTAGGAGATTATCATGAATTTTAATTAATTTTTAGACCATAATACATAGTAGGTCATATTTATGGTTTTAGTTACTTTATAGATCAATAGATCAGACTGTGAGATTCAAAACCATTAGGGTTTCGAGTTTAATTGTTAGAAACAATCTCTGTTGAACTTAAAAGTTCCAACTTACTTAAAGGGTTTTGGGATCTATTATCTTAGGATTTGAGATTTTGCAAATTTTAGTGGTCTTAAACCTTTATCAATCAACCAAATTCAGTATGGGTTCTCTTTTAGGTTTCAGAATTTTAATTACCTAAACTTTGATGTTTGTAGAACCGGACCACCGAGAGCAGAAATGAGTCGGGTCGCGAACTGCATGACCGGAACGGATCAGGAGTTGGTCGCCTCTTCTTAACATCCAATTGGTTTGAATGGTATTTATGAATCAAGTATTTGATCTTGGTTAAACCTTAAACACAAGAGTTAAAAACAAGTTAGAATAATGATCAAACACAAATTGTAAAAAAAAGAAGAGATTAGGATTTTATGGCAGTTGACGGTGCCGGTTATAATGGAGCGTGAGGGCGCGTTTGATATCGGATTGATACAAGGTTTGCGGCGATGGATTCGTCTCGGCCAGAGCTTCAATTTGATATATTACTTGTCGTCTGGATCCTTACGGTTTGAGAGAACGAACGGTTTGAAGTCGTCGGATGAGTTTTAGAATTTCAGGGTTTTAGGTCACTTGACGGCGCATCTTAGAATAGAGCGTGAGGGCGCGTCCAGAGTCAGCTTGAGGCGAGGCCGACGGCGTTGGATTCGTCTCGTCAAGGGCTTTAATTGGATATATTAATCGTCATCTGGATCTTTACGGTTTGAGAGAACGAGCTGTTTGAAGTGGGGCCGTCAATTAGGGTTTTTGAGGTAGCTCGGAATTTCAGAGTCTCGTGCTGATAACGTGTTGTTAAACTAATTGGGGAAACGTGTTTCTTGTTATTAATCTTGACCAGGGGTCTTACATATATATATATATATTATATATATATATATATATATATAAGTACAACAGTCGATAAGCATTATCTTCTGTGATCGGTACGGTCCTGGTCGGTCCGGTTATGTCGATGACAATCTGGTACATAACAGATTACATATAGTTACAATTACCCAGATAACTCGGTTTAGTCCTTTAGAGTAAGACAGTGTATCCACACTACATAAGTCATAACTGGTTGTGATCGACTTGCCAAAACTACGGAACTACATATTTTTCCAACAATTTTATAACACTTAAAATATATTGTTTTTGGTTAAACACTTAAAATAGATTATCTTTGGTCTTTGCAATTGCAATTGCATTCCAAAAAATAATAATCTGCTGAAATATAACGCAACTAAATTTTATAGAGTTTACAGTTATATATTTTCTTAGTGTCAAATATAATGATGATGTGTGCTTTGATTTCGTCTCTTATCCACTAATTATATTTGTCCATATTTCAACAATAGGGTCCATTATAACTTAATGTCTCATTCAGTGTTATAATTTGATAGATTATACAAAGAGGAACTTTTTCATATTTATCTTCATACCTCTATCAATATTGATATAACGAGAAGTCTAAAACCAGTCTTGACACGTCTCTTTTCCTTATCTTATTAAGTCATATGTATCCATTGAACATTACTTTCATGTATAGTTATTTGAGTTATGATAATATTTATAATTTAACACTTGTTACTCTTTTAACTGCTCAACGGGCATACACTACGGGTCTAACTGGTAACCATCTCGGGAATACTAGGAACAAATAGAAAATGAATAGATGGGAATAAAATTATGGGAATAATGAGGAATGGTTATTCCATATCAAATTTAGTGAGGAACAAATTTATTCTTTAATTCTCTACAATAAAGGAATGAAGAGGAATGAAAAAGAATAACTATTCCTTGTGAATGGTAAAATTTGTTAGGAACATTAAGGAATGCATTATTCCTCTTCATTCCTTGGTCACCAGTTAGATCTATTTTCGAATGCTTTACCTTTGTTTCAGAATAATTTTATGAACAAGAAGCAAAGACTAAAAGGTAGAGAAAGACAGATACAAATATTAAATACATTAATGGGTTTATCAAAAAAAATTAAATACATTAAGATTTACACAGATTGTACAATAAAAAGGGTAAAAGAAAGTGAAAGGTAAAGTAATGAAACAAAGTTTATTTTTCTTTTGCTTTTGGATTTTAATCACATATTCTCCACACTCAAAACAATCCCAA
The DNA here is from genome assembly GCF_000801105.2 of Raphanus sativus. Classification (NCBI taxonomy): domain Eukaryota; kingdom Viridiplantae; phylum Streptophyta; class Magnoliopsida; order Brassicales; family Brassicaceae; genus Raphanus; species Raphanus sativus. Next base: position 4,423,118 of record NC_079519.1, on the reverse strand, counting down.
TACTGAAAACAAAGCAAACAATTCCAGCAAACACACAACCAGCTTTGAGATTTCAAAATTACATATCAAATAAGAAACTAATTAAATTAATTAAAAATTTGTTCTCCCAAAAAACTTCCTCGTTAGATTTGGGTTGTGGCAAGTGATATATGGTCTCGGATATGATTTCAAAGATCAGACCTTGGTTGCGTTTTGAACCTGTAAAGCACTTTCTTCTTCTTGGAAGTCTGGTTATCGATTGTGATCACAATTTTCCCTGGTTCACCCACCTTAAATGAATCGGTTATCACCGGCTCATCAGTTAACCCAATCTTACGGTTTTTAGAAACAATCACAACATAGCTTCCCTCTGCGGTCGGTTCAAACTGAGCCCCATAGCTCACATCTGCACCCAAAACCCTAAGCTCCCACGAGAGTGTGCAAGCCTGCCACAATCCACATAAATCTTCTTAATTAGCAACAATTTAAATCATAAACTTTATTACTAATCAAATTCTAAATGTAAACATACCTCAGAAGCAGGCAACTCTATGGTGTATTTAGCTGCTGGTTTAACAATGGCTTCGGTGACAGTGTCGCCAGTGGTTAAAGAAAGATCATTGCTAAGTCCGCCATACTTAACCGGGACTTGTTCAGGAGAGATGTATCTGTCGCAACCAACAAACATATGAGCTTAGCGACAAAAAAAGAGAAAAATATTTTAGTTATGCAATGCCAAAGTACTTATAACGGCTAATTACTTGAAAATGGTGTCAACAGACTTGGATGGACCAGCAAGGACCATCTTGCTTCTAGTCCTTGGCGATGTGATGATAGATCCGAATGTTTTGTAATAAGGAATGTACCACCATGGGACATTAATGAACAACTGCAAAACAAACCAAATAACATTTTATAAATCTTGTAAAACGGTAAATTAAAGAATAATCACTAGCAGTTTCGGCGTGACTAATATGGATTATAAATATCTTAAAATTTAATTCTAATTATATGTAATGAAAACACTGCATGCAACTATTACATACCTCTCTAGTGGCGAACTCGGGATAGTTGTCTTCGAACTGCTTGACGGCACGTCTGATGAACTGCCACAGGGCTCTCTTGCCGAGTCCAGGAGCGTTCCTGAAGTCACTGACGAACACGAACGAAGATTTAGCGTCAGGGCTGCTGAAATCAAGAGCTCTCACACACTTCTCTTGTAGCTGAATCCTCCAGTTAAGGAACTTGTTAAGCTTCTCCTTGTCGGAGAATAGCTCCTTGTTCTGAAACTCCCCGTATGAGCTGTAGATCACGACGTGACCTTCCTTGTCCACGCCGTGAGCGAACACCATCTTCTCGAACTCGCTGGCCTCTTCTCCCGCGGCTTCGACGACGAGCTCGTCGATTTTGTTTTCCTTGCGCCACTGGACTGTGTTTTTCAGCATCGTCAAGGCTTCCTTGACCTTGAAGTCTCTCGCCCGGAGGAACTTCAGGAGGATCACGTCGGATCTCTCGTCTTGGAGGAGGGGAACTCCGTATATGGAGACTTCCTCTGGCTCCACAGGCTCCGCCTCGGCGACCACGACGGTGGTCTCTACGACGACAGGTGCGGCGGATTCTTGAGGAGTGACGGAGACGATGGACTCTTCGATTGCTTCCACGGTCTTGGTTCCGTCTTCTTCAGCACCAGAGGCTTTCTCGGTGGTTACTGGCACAGCTTCTTTCTCCTCCGGCTTGGTCTCAGCCGGAGCCGCCGCCGCGGGTTCTGATGGTTTCTCCTCGGTCTTGACGGCTTCTTCTTCCTTCTTCTCCTCTGTTTTCTCTTCTTCTTTAGATTCCTCCGCCGGTTTCTTCTCCTCTGGTTTCTCTTCTTTCACCTGAGTCGGCGCGGGAGCAGTGAATTCACGTTTGTTCAAAGCCTCCCTCACGAGCTCCTTGAACTCCTCAAGCGCCTTCTTCTCAAGCTCCTCAGGGGTAGGAACAACCACTTTCTCAGCTACAACCGTCTCTTCTTCTTCTTTCACAGGAGCAGGTTTCTCTGCCTCAGCCTCTACGGTCACCTTCTCATCCTTCTCCTCAGAAGCAACAGGAGGAGTCACCTCCTTCTCAGGCACTGGAGCAGGAACCGTAACCTCCTTATCAGTCATTGGTTTCTCCGTTGAGACAACCACAACATCAGCTGATTTCTGCGCCTCCTCTTGAGCCATTTCTTAGTTCTTGAATTTCAAGAAAAGAAAGCAGAGAGAGAGAGAGAATATGTGTTTTGTGGGGAGAGAGAGAGAGGAGAGGAAGAGAGGTTTTATAAAACCAAAGGCAGAAGGGAACACAGACTGGTCGGAGCTGTTTCTTGACAGCTCATTCTAACGCTTTCTCAGTGGGTCCGTTTCTTTTTTTCTTTCCTCCAACGGCCGTCTTTTGCTTCATGAATTAAACCACTTCCTATTTTTAATCATTAACTAAATCACATTTTATTTACTTTCCTAGTGTTTTAGTTCAAAAAAAAAAAAAACCTTTCCTAGCGTTTATAACTTTATATACAGTGCATAAGTAACAACTAGATTATTTACTATATCTATATATTCCTCTAAACAAATTTATATATCCCTCTTATAAACGATACTTTTATGGATATATATATTTGTAGAATCTGATGATTTTAATAGTTGATATTTTGTTGATATCTCCTTCGTTTTATTGAAGATATTGTACCAGGTTTTCTAGTTTTGAAGATTCTTTCTATGTGCCCTAAGTTATGTTTTAGTTATTACAGTACTTAAATATCAAATATGCACTGTTCAAGAATATAATTTCAAACTAGATATAAAAGAACTAATGTTTGAGTCGAGAAAAATGGTGGAATCATTTTGACTTTTCAGAAACGGGAAGAAAGGGGGTGGTACTGGTGTAGCATGCTAGTCTTGTTTTTAATAATGTTTATTTTAAAGTGTGTTTGAAATCATGACACCATGTTATTTCCTCACGCAAACTATTATATAATATATATATACATCACCAGTAAAAGTTTTATAAACTCTCTTTTTAATGTAGTTACACAAAACAATAATTTTAAGTTTAAATAAATCAAATTTTTATCTTATATATATATATATATATATAGTAAACGTACACAATTTTGGATGTCAATATGTCATGAATATCGAATATCGAATATCTGCTAGATATTATTTGAAAAATAATTTTGTTACACGGGTTTTTTACAATCACTTTCACAATAGAAATACAATATAACTACAAAAATAGATGATATTGCTTATGATAAAATACGTCATGAAAAATTATATTTAATATTAATTTATATTTTAGATAAATTTTTAAAATATGGAGATAATTCATATATTACATTTAGTGTTGATATTTATTTTGATAAATTTTTTAAAATATAGTAATAACTCATATATTATCAACTAATTAAATATATTCAAATATGAAATTACAAAGTTTAAAATATTATTAGTTTTTATAATAATAAAAATTTATTACTAAAATTTTCAAAAATTTCTATAATTTTTGTTAAATATATTCAAATATGACATTACAAATTTCAAAATATTATTTCTAATTATACCATTTTTGTTACTAAAATTTTGAAAATTTTCTATATTCTTTTTAAAAATATAATTTTAACCATAAAATCAGTAGTTTCTTACATATCTACAAATTTTATAAACATTGTTTAGTTTTGATTTTTCGATAGTTATATAGTTTTATAACAATATTTTATTGATTGATTGTATATCTATTGATTTAATATATTTAACCAAAATAAATAGATAAAAAATCTATCTAAAATTATTACTTTAAATATATGTATTTTAAAATAGGATTTTAAATAAATAAAATTATTTTTATATTATTTATATTTAATTAAATAAAATTTATATTAAAATATTGATAAAAATAATAAAATATATAATATTGAAAATTTGTTTTAAAATATAATTTAAATTTGAAAAAATTATTGATGCACATTGTTCAGAAAAAACATCTAGTTGAATTGCAATTACATAGTAACAGGAGCGACAATCCGCATAAAATGTACAGTCATCGAAATATCAACAAAACTAATTAATATGACTGATTAGCGGCGTTCTTTGTTTTTCTCGGCAGAGATTAGCGGCGTTAATAACATGCATGTCTTTTTTTTTTTGCAAGTGTTACGTCCAAAGGATAATGTCAATCCAAACAAATATTTTTATTCCTTTTTCATGTTGTTGACGTATGCAAACGTTGGACCTCGTCTTACCTATATTTGTGAATGAGGTCCTGAGATATATAAATTCTTTTTAAGTATTCGTTTTGCTTATTCTGTTAAGAAATTATTGGCTTTGGGGGAAGAAAGATAATATAATGATCGAACAGTTTTGATTTGCAAAAGTCTCACAGTTCAACTCCGTTCCGTTGGCTAGCACCCACAGAAATAGCTAGCTAGAACAACAGAGACGAACTAGCACGCAAAGAAATCCTCAAATAATGGTATCTGTACAATTAAAATCTACAATGTATATCGGAACCATTGTTGATGCGTCGTTGTGATTTTTTTTTTTTTGTTTAACCTGGGGGTATCCCAGGCCCAGAAGGCCCAGACTAATCCCCAAGGGGAAGGAATGCCCACGGATAGACGCCCCTCCCAGTTTTTCAAATGGGCCGAAAGCATGGTCCATATCCGTGTGGGTGACAAGAGCGTTGCAAGGTAGTTCCCTCCGGCGTGGATCGAACCCCCTACCTGGGTGCAGGCGGGGACCCGTCCTAACCATTGGGCTACAACGTCTTGTCAAAATTGTGGATTTACAACTTGTGGATTATTGATTCTAAATTGATTGCGAAATCAGATCACAAGGGAAAAATTCCAATAGGTGTTAGAGCTGTCAACCCTAGGTTGGCATTTAACCAATTAAATTCATTAAACATTATTTAACTTCATGTCATGTATTGCACATATATTATTGTTGATCAGCCTTTCTATGCCACCTATTATGAATTCATGAATATCCTGTATATAACAATTATATAATTCTGCAAATATATTTCAACCTATTAGAAATGATTGATAGAATTTTCGTGATATTACATGTATATAGTGTATATTTCGCGTTATGTACATTGTCTTCCAAAAATGCAACCTTTTTAACATGTACCACATAAGAAATCAACTTATATGAGTTGAGTAGTGCATTTACAAGAAAAAAAGTCTGCACAATTTTTTTTTTAAAAGTCTGCACAATTACTAGAAATACTGATAAAAATAAAAATAACAACTAATTAATGAGAAGCGTATTTAACTTCAAAAACTATTTGAAAAAGTAAAGTTGGTAGACCCCGGAGTGATCCTTTAAAATCCCCTCATCTGTTGCTTTTGTCAAAAGAAAAAGAAGAATTAAGCTGTTTGGTTGGTTTATTCATCGCTGGTGACATCTTATCATTATACATTCTTGCATTGTATTTAGCTGTTTTCCCTTTTTCTTCTTTTATAAATAACCCACTTACTTATTATATATATAATTGTAACAAATGATTGATCGCAGTATGCATTAGACAGATTAAGAAGCTATTATATACTACAATTTTGATGGGGCAGATAGTTAAACTATTTTGATTCTTAGATGCTAAGATCATCGTATCTGACTTTTCTTATATTATTTGCGCATTCTTTATATTCTCCTTTAATTTCCATTATATATATATATGTTGTTGTTTAAGCAATCATGGAGAAGCTAGAAACTAGGGGCAAAAGGGCAAATAGCCTATTGGGAAAATGGTATCCGACAATTATACGTTAAGTAACTGTAATTTTTTTTTTTGCTAAAAAAGTAACTGTAATTTGGAGAAGAAAAAAAATTTGGAGAGGAAGAACGCTTCTTGTTCTTGACTAACTTGTTTGTGAAGACACCATTGACATTACTCCAAGATCGGAAGCATCAATAACGGCAACGATAACGCCAGCGAAGACGGCGATCTATGCATTTTTGACTGTTCATTTTTTTTTGTAACACTACTTGCATTGGCAATAGGGCAAGAAAGAAGTAAAGAACTAGTAGTTTTTGTCAAAAAAAAAAAGAAAAAAGAAAAAAGACACCATAGTTATTGTCCATCGTACTTCCATGACGGTGCATCTGCATTATTTGCAGCTTGCTTGAGTACAACTAGTAACAAACTGAAAAGCTCAAATGTATTTATATAAATTTGAGCTAAGAGTGAATCTTATCATAGGTTTGCGTGATATAAATATGTATTATCTTTTTTTTTTTGAAACACTAAATATGTATTATCTATTTTATTAAAACAGAAACATTACAACTTCTCATAGGTGGATTTTTAAATTGGACATCACATTATTATTCATACCTTAACCTTTCATTTAAATATTTCCTTAAATAACTATATATCAACCAACTATGTAACATCTTACACTTGATGTATAATAATTTAACTCTATTGACACTATACATTATATTATACATCTATTCGTAAACAAAAAAAAAATCCATTTTTTATACATCGAATGCGAGTACAAATTTAAATTTTGTTCGTAAACAACTATAATTTTTATACATTATATTATACATTTGTTCGTAAACAACTATAATTTTTGCATACATTATACATTATATCATACTTCTGGACATTATATTATACATCTGTTCGTAAACAACTATATTTTTTATACATTATATTATACTTGTGGACATTGTATTATACATCTATTCGTAAACAGCTATAATTTTTTGCATTATATTATACATCCTCTTTAGTCGACTGGGAGTCATTAACAAATCATTAGCCAGTTATTGATTAATATTTAGATTTTAAATTGCTGGATATAGATATCAGAATATATATATATATTCTTGATACTCAAATAATATAAGTATAACATAGAACATTCTATAATTTAAAGGGACGGATTTGCCTTAGATATGCAATAACTAGAATATATTTCCGTATCTATATAGCAAAGAAAAGGACAATAAGATATAACATCTTTCATTTTTTCCTGTACAATTGTTGTTACGGGTTGTTAATTACATATCAAAACATGGATATTTACAATAAAATTTTACTTTATGGACCATAATATTTATATTGTGAATAAGTATAAAACAGAAAATATTGTAAGCATTTAACTTTATAAAAAAACACATTAGTCATTTTCTTATTGAACTTTTTACTTATATATTCAAAATACTATTTTATTAATAAAAACAAATTGAAACTATTTTTTTGGATTAGTACAGTTTCGTTTAAATTATTTAACCAAATATAAAACATTTATATATCAGCACGGTTAATCTTTGTTGGTTTTTTGCATAAATATTTTTTATTTGTCTATTGTATAAATTATAACTATTTTATTAATATCCTAAGAAAGATTTCAGTTATGTTAGTCTAAATTTTATTGGTTAATATTTAGATTATTGTTTTCACCTTTACATCTATACTACGAAGCAGAGAAACTCACAATTATATTAAACTACACAGTATTGAATTGGACATACTCAAAATTATTTAAAACTACAAAATATAAAATTAGACAAACTCCAATTTATATTAACTACTATAGAATATGGATTATATGTTAAAACAAAAATAGAATCCATGCGGGCGCGCGGGTCATGATCTAGTATATTTATATAAGGAAATCTCGGAATTAAAGATCACTTCAAATAGATGTTTTTATAATTTTTAGAAATTTTAATACTGAATTTATGTATCAAATTAACTTTTATTCAGTATATAAAATTTTGGTAGAGAAAATTGTAAATTTTATTTAAATAATTTTAAGAGAATCAATAAAGCTAAAAGAAATATTACATTTCTAAGGGTTTTCCCAAATCTATTGACCTATATTATGAATTTAAATTTGTATTAGAACAGGCCGTTTCAATACAGCGTTAGGATACAATACAACTAAGTTTTAGTGTGTCACAGTATATATATATATATATATATATATATTTTTTTTTTTTTGATTCTTGAATAGGGAGTGTGGTCATTGACACATGGTGAGTAGTATGCATGGCTTTTTTTCAGAATCAAAAGATGTACAATCTTATAATGATGAACAAATTCAAAATATGTTTGGTTCCATTTTATGACCATAATGGGAGTAGACTATGACATGACGTGAGGATCCTGCAAAGATATGAATCCTGTATGGATGAACATTTCGTTACTATATCCGGTACAATTGTTAAAACTACAACTGAAAATTCACTATTTACGCATTAAGTTTAGGACTGACAAGAACAGAAGTAAGGGAGAAAATCTTCCAATCGTATCGCCTCGCCTATAAAAGAGTGGGTAGAGAAAACTCTTCTTTTCGGTACATCACTTTAATTATATAACTCCAAATTTTTTTTGGCTACTTATCAACTTAATGCTATTTGATGGTATTATCAATTCGTTTTCCCTAATATGTGAGAATCCTGATTACGATATCAAGATACCTAGATGTTTGGTATGAAGCGCATATCAGAAATGCAAAAAGCCCAATAAAGTTAAAAGACCATCACACTATGTTTTTTCAGAACGTGGTTGGTCTATTGCATGTACACATACGACTTGGCGAACCACAAGTAGGAGGTGAAACAAATGGAGCTGAAAAAAGCGAGTAGCCAGTAATCTAAATGAGCCTTGTTCAGGTCGTTATCGAACCAACTCGTTTGACAAGACTGGCTTGTAACTTTCTCGATGACTGATATCATGAAGCTGCTTAGGAAATGGCCGACCCCCGTATATGCTTATATTCAGAGCCATACCAATGCTTCTAAGCTCGCCAGGGACTTGGTCGTAGAAGAACTCATGCAAACCAATCACTGTGAACACGTACAAGATACCGAATATAGCATACTGTGGAGCCAACCACCACACACTCATCATGACATCATCTTGAGCGGTTTGGAGCCTTTTGGTCTCGACCAAAGCGGAAACCACCATAGCAAGAATGGAGAGAAAGATGACTGTGCCAGTCCTCTGAAGCACTGTGATTCCTAAATGGTTTCGAGTAAAAGATCTTGCGATTGGGACGAGCAGACAGTCGTAGACTGGGATAAATACAATCACTGTTAGGCTTGTGACGCATTGGAGCGTAGCAGCAGGCACTATGAGTCCTGGTGAGATTGATCTGTTCGTTGTGGATCCTTGCTTTGTGAAAAAAGTATATGGCTGTGAACATACAATGGCATAAACCAAGCAATTCATCCATATGGGAACAAGCTTAAGCAATGCTTTTGCTTCTTCAATTTCAACCAAATCACATGAAATCGCCGCTCTGTCAAGGAATCAGCCATAGCACCATGCACGAACCGTTAACTGTATACGTCTGTATGTATCTATAATTAAGAGCCATAGAAAGTCTGAATTAATTTTCATCAGAATAATTTTATATTATAACTCATAAGTCTAACTACAATCCTTCACAACAGTGAGGTTATTTACAAAGCTTGATTCTACAGAGGAGTCAGAAAGGTCAATAACATAATTTAAAAATAAAATGCCGAGTTATTTGGTATAAAGAGCATATCAGAAATGCAAAAAACCAAAATGAAGTTAAAAACCACAAAATGTTTTATAACGTGTTTGGTCTACTGTAGACATACGACCTGGCAAACCACAAGTAAGAAGCTAAACCAATGGAGCTGAGACAAGCGAGTAGCCAGTAAAAGTAATCTAAGTGAGCCTTGTTCAGGTCGTTATCGAACCAGCTTGTTTGACCAGACTGGCTTGTGATCTTATCAATTAGTGATATCATGAAGCTGCTTGCAAAGTTGCCAACACCGTAAATACTTAAGTTCAAAGCCATACCAACGCTCCTAAGCTCACAAGGGACTTGGTCATAGAAGAATTCTTGCAAACCTACTATTGTGAACACATCCGCAACTCCATAGATAAGGTACTGCGGAACCAACCACCACACGCTCATCAGTATAGTGGCGTCATCTCGAGCGGTTTGGAGTCTTTTAGACTCGACCAAGGCGGCTACTACCATAGCAAGAACAGAGAGAAACAGGCCTGTTCCTATCCTTTGAAGTAATGTAATTCCTGATGGGTTTTGAGTGAAGGATCTTGCCATGGGGACAAGTATACGGTCGTAGATTGGGATGAAAGTGACCATTGTAAGGCTTATGAAACATTGGAGTGTAGCTGCAGGGACTAAGAGTCCTGGTGCGATTGACCTGTCCATTGTGGCTCCTTGCTTTGTGAAAAGAGTGTGGCATTGTGCATTTACAATGGCGTAGACTAAACAACTCATCCATATGGGAATGAGATTAAGCACAGCTTTTGCTTCTTCAATTTCAGCAAAGCTACACGAAGTTGCCGCCTTGTCAAGAAATCTGCCACAGTACATAGATAGAGAAACGTGGTACGCACGTTTGACCAAAAAAAGAATGTGGTATAAGCACAATTATGCCCTGAAAGATTCTAAAGAAAGTAACATCTCTGTATATAATGAATGTTACCTGAGTTTCTTTGAGTCTTGTAAAGGGACATGAAGAAGGGTCTCATTAAGGTTATATACATCTAAATCTAGTTGTCCTCTGTTCCTTACAGCCTCAATAAAAACATGACTGATTCTAGCAAAAGGGTTTTTGTTTTCTCCTCTTGCAGTGCTGAAACGATAATTCTTAGTTCCAAGGAGGAAGAGCGACAGAGAAAGTAGCATGGAAACACTTGGAACGCCAAATCCCAGTGACCAACTTAAGTTCTCTTGAATATAGACAGAGATCAAACGAGTGGCTAACATGCCAATACAACTTCCAAACATTAGCCAGTTAAAGTAAGAGCTCTTGGCTTTGGTCTCTTTTAAGTCACTTCCATTAAGTTGATCAGCACCAAATACCTTAATACACGGGTTGTAACCGCCATGTCCTATGGCTATAAGATACAAGGAACAGAAGAAGAGAGTCACTTGGAGTTGATTCGGATCTTTCTGGTGAGAAGAACTCATGGCTGAAAACGACAGCTGCCCAAGTCCCTGTTTGTTTCCTCCAAACAATAACGCATAATTTAATGACAAATAGACATGACAAGACTCTTTTAACATGTGCAAGAGAAGTAGCCTAACATGGTTCCGGTTTTTAAAAAAAAAATATGTAAGGAAATTTAATTATATGCATGTAAAATTAAGATCAATTACTTTTACAAAACTATTTCACCATATTATATATATATATTTTTATAAACATTATCTATAGATTCTTTCGTTGATATTAAAGATATTTGAGAGGAATTTTGTTATATACCAAGATATAAAGACAAGATGCGATTAGTATAGTACGGAAACGGCCGAGAAACGAGTCAGCAATGAAGCCCCAGAAGAGTGGTAAAAACGACAGCGTTCCATTCCAGGCGTTGACAGTAGCCGCAGCTGAAGCCGTTGATTCTCCCAATGGCCCCGTGAGGTACGTTATCAGGTTCGACGAGATACCATAAAAGGCGAACTGCTCCGCCATTTCTACACCTATAAGCCAAAGAAAACGAAGCAGAAGCTCTCAGAGATAACGAAGCTTGTTTGGTTTAAGAGTGGTGGGAGACTTACTAACCGATGATAAGCCTAGCTGATCTCCATCCTCCAGATGAGAATCTCATGGAACCTTCGATGGTGCCTGGTTGAACAGAGTCTCCGATCTCATCGTAGGTGGTTGCCATTGGCTTCTTGTGTTGTGTTGTAAGCGGCAATGTGTCAAGTTGTATTTAAATATTACGAAGGTCGATGGGAAAAACTTTTGTCATTTTATATATGACAAGTTGATCAATCGAATTTTTAAAATACAACTGCCATTAACAAAATTTAATCTTTATGACATGCCTTTCACATTCGGTTTATATTCACTTCACCAGTTCACTAACATTATCCCTCAAAATCGATAAATATCAATAGTAAAAAAATAGTTAGATTGTAATTAAACGCTGCCGTTTTCTAGAACACTAATAAAAAAATCATTTACTTTGGGAATACGACTTGACCAAAAGAAACAGAGACCATAGCTTAGCAAGTAGCCAATAAAAGTGTTCAGATGTGCCTGGTTTAGGTAATTATCGAATCATCAACTCACTGACTTGTTGCCTAACGAAGCCAAGACAAGCCAGTAGCCAGTAGAAGTAATCAAGATGAGCCTGATTCAAGTCGTTATCGAACCAGCTCGTTTGACCAGATTGGCTTGTGACTCTATCGATGACTGATATCATGAAGCTGCTTAGGAAGTTTCCAGCCCCTTATATGCTTAAGCTCAGAGCCATACCAACGCTCCTAAGCTCACTAGGGACTTGTTCATAGAAGAGCTCTTGTAAACCGATCATTGTGAACACGTCAGCAGCTCCATAGATAACGTACTGCGGAACTAACCACCACACGCTCATCGCCATCGGTACGGTGAGGTCATCCCTAGCGGTTTGTATCCTTTTGGTCTCGACCAAAGCGGCTACAACCATAGCAAAAGTGGAGAAGAACAACCCTGTGCCGATCCTTTGAAGCATTGTGATTCCGGACGGGTTTTGAGTAAAAGATCTCGCGGTTGGGACGAGTAAACAGTCGTAGAGCGGGATGAAGACTATAATTGATATGCTTGTGACACATTGAAGCGTAGCTGCAGGGACTTCGATTCCTGGTGAGATTGATCTGTCCATTGTGGCTCCTTGCTTTGTGAAGAGAGTAGGAGATTGCGCATACACAATGGCGTAGACTAAGCAAGTTATCCATATGGGAACAAGCCTAAGTACAGCTTTTGCTTCTTGAATTCCATCCAAATCACATGTATTCGCTGCTCTGTCTAGGAATCTGCATAGTATCCAACAGAAAACTAAATTTTCATCTCAAAACCGATTGGTATCTAATCATTATATGTATTTATATACTCTATATGTTCCATAATATAAGTAGTTTTAGCAAAAAATATAAAAATTGTTTCATTAGGTTTAACATTTGAATACAATTTTTGTATTTACTGAATATTGTGTGATCAATTAAACTATGTAAACTTTTTAATAACTAACCAAGTGCTCGTAGCTTGGTGGTAAAGGAGGTACAGCTGTACTGCCCGCCACCCGGGTTCGAGCCTTGGCCACAACGGATTTAACATCCTTTCCGTTGGGGCGCTGGACCCCCTTCGGAATACAAATGCAAATGAATAGGAATGAGTAGGGAAAAAATGCAAATGAATAAACTTATAGGAATAGAAAGGAATATTATTCCTCATCAATTATAGTAAGGAACAAATTTGTTCTATATTCCTCTAGAATAAAAAAAATGACAAAGAATGAAAAGAAAAAATTATTACTCATAAATGGTAAAAACAATTAGGAATAGCAAGGAATGCACTATTCCTTTCATTCCTTGGTCACCAGTTAGACCCTATATTTTTAATGAGTAACTACTTTGTAATATTGATGCTTTTACAAAAAAAAAAAAAAATATTGATGCTTTTACTTAAAATTACTTACAATTTGAAACAGAGCAGAGGTATTATAATATCTGCTTATTGTGTTACCTCAATGGCATGGAACTTTGGTGAGGCAGGAGAAGGAGGGTCTCATTTGGATTAGCTATACCTAAATCTTGTTGTCTTCTGTTCTTAACCGCTTCCACGAAAACACGACCGATTCTAGCAAAAGGGCTCTTCTTTCCTCCTTCCTCAGCACTAAACCGGTATGAGGTAGTTCCAAGGAGGAAGAGAAACAGAGCAAGTAGCATGAAAACACTTGGAATACCAAAACCTAATGACCAGCTTAGGTTCTCTTGAATGTAGCTAGAGACCAAACGAGTCAACAATATGCTAACACAGCTTCCAAACATCAACCAGTTGAAGAAAGAACTTTTGGCTTTTGCCTCTTTTTGATCATTTCCGTCGAACTGATCTGCTCCAGATACCTTAAGGCACAGATTGAAACCGCCTTGTCCTATTGCTACAAGGTACAGGGAAATAAAGAAGAGGGTCACTTGGAGCTGAGAAGATGCACATGAGACGTGATGATTCGGACCATCGCATGATGGTTGAAAAAGACAGCAACCCAAGTCCCTGTTTGTTTCATCAAAACATCTATAAAGTTCAGACAACAATAATAAAACTTCTTGTAATAAATAAAAATCTTTCAGAAAATATTATTATTTATTATATTACCAAGATGTAGAGAGATGATGAGATGGTGATAATACGGAAACGGCCGAGAAACGCGTCGGCGACAAACGCCCAGAGAAGCGGCAGAAACGACACCGTTCCAATCCAAGCGTTCACATTTGCAGCAGCTAAAGCTGTTGACTCACCCAACGGTCCTGTTAAGTAAGTTATCAGGTTCGACGATATTCCAAAATAGGCGAACCGCTCGGCCATTTCTACACCTGTTGAAACAGATTGACAAAAAAAAACAGAGTATAAGCGAAAACATGCGAGAGAGGAACTCAGGTTACACTGAGCTAACCGATGATGAGCCTTGCTGATCTCCATCCACCGGACCGGATGAGTATCTGACGGCTGCGTTCCCGACCTCATCATCGGCGGTGATAGGCATTTTTGTTTGGTTTTGAAAATACGGATAAATGCTTGTTGTATTGTTTGTGGAGTGTGTGGCAAGAAATAAATAAGTATGGGGGCGGGGTATTAGGCATGGGACGTAATGTCGATGGTAAGTCATGTTGATGAAGGAGATAAGGATTTGAATAGTGAAAGTCCTCTTTTTTTTTGTAACTGATTTTTTTTTCAACCTGGTTAAATCCCGGAAAATTGTAACTCTGTAGAAAAACTCTTTCTCCAGAACACGTTGCATTTCAAATATCTGAAAAATTGCAATTCTGTAGACGGAGCACATTGTTCTTGTTGGGGAAAAATATCACAAAAATACCATAACAATTCTGTTCACTCTTTCTTCGCATTAAGTGAACAGCATAACGTGTTCCATCTACTATCATTTGACCACCAAGCCCTTTAAAAAAGTCATTTTCTTCATTGCAAGTGGTCTAAGGGCTGTGATATTACTTGAGTTTTATTTCTTTATCCATTGCTTAACCAGTTCAACTGGATTAGAATTTGTGTCGCCAGAAAATGTTCATACAATCATTTTGGATATGTTTTAGCTTAAATCCAATCATGCTAGTATCTTCTTCTTTTTTTGAGCAACGATCATGCTAGTATCTAAAATGATGTTTTACTTAAAGAATTATTGATCAAGAATACAATTGAATAATTAAGCTGTAGGAAAATGATTATTTCATTTTCTATTTAATATTCAAATATTGTTAACTCAAAATTATTTTCGAACTAAATGTTTATATTTTTTCCAATACTAGCTTTATAGACCTTGTCATTATTAGTCCGTCAGTACTAGCTTTTGAGGGAACAACAAAGCATCACCAATTTTATAACTGGTTCCAATTTGTGCTAAAAATCAGATTGGCCGACTGGTTGGACCGTTACTCGCTTTTCTAACAAATTTTTAATTGTTTTAAAAATCGGATTTGAATTAAACTGGTAAATCTAGTGAAAAGTCAGTCAAACTCGTTAAAATCAATGATCCAATTTGATATTAAAATCAATTTTTAAAAAATTATGTTAATTTTTTTTTAAATTACAAATTTAAAAAATATTTCATAAAAATATATATTTTTATTATCATCTAAATATAATAGTTTTCACTATATTTTTATATTATTTTTGAAATTTTCGCTGTAATTACATATCATTTTTAGATTACATAAAGTTTTAAAAATAATTATATATAGTTACTTAGTTTGAAAATAAATTGGTTTTATTATTGTCTCAGCTGAAGTCATTATTTGTTGACGAGCAGAACTCAAAACGCAGTTGTATTACGTTTCGGTTTACAATTGGGCCACAGTTAATAGTCCAGTTTCCAAAGCCTAATGCCTTAAGCCCATTACTACAATGTAAAAATGATGGGCCAAACGTTCAACGTCAAAATGGGGAACTCAGAGTTGGTCAACGTCAAAGTCCTTACAGAGGAGAGTTTGATCGAGCCTTTTGGTCGAGTTGCAAAAAAAAATGAAGAATCTGAGGTAGATTAGGGTTTATGGTTGTAAGAGACATCCATAGTGGAACAATCACGTGAATGCAAGATACTGAGGTAGATTAGGGTAATCTTTAAGAGAAAGCTTTTGTATAGGAGAAAAGGAGATAAAAATATAAACTTGAAAAGAAAAATTTATACAGTGAAAAAATGAATAAGTGTCATTTTAAGAAAAGGAAGCTGTACTATTAATGTGAAATTGTCCATATTTATGGTTTTCCTGAAAAATCTTTGAACTATAGTTTTGGAACATAGATGTCACTATAGAATATCTACGAAGTCGATGAAGAAGTAATAACATATTGAAGACTGGTTTTATAGAGGAAGAATATGAATCTCCTAGCAAGTGATAACGGTACTGTAGTTTTACTAAAACAGTTGATGCATGTGTTTGAGAACTTTTAAGTGATGATGATTGCTATTGGGCAAGAGAAAGACATAACTTGGGTAGCTCATGAATCTTTTAGTAATGATTTTTAGTGTATTAACAAGTCATGTAAAATTGATTAAACAAATTTTGCCGCCGAGCGCCTAGTCAGACGATTAATGGGCTAGGTGTCCGCATTTTAGAACAGAGATTATCAACAAACACAATAAACAAACATTTTAGTCTTGTCTTACTCTTTCATGAGTAGTAATTTCTCTCTTAAAAAGGAAAATATTTTTAAGAAGATAATATGGACCCGCCACATACAGTGTGGTAAAGATATTTAGAAATCACATTTATATCGATTGGAGTAGTAATTAGTTTTTCAACAACCCTCGTTTTGATAGAACGACATATATTGGTTTTTTCAACAACCCTCATTGTCTCAGACGTGATGATGTCAGAATTTAAAACTATAGAGGACCTCCACAGGGCCGGGCCGGATAATTTTGTGCCTGGAAGCAGAGAAAATTTGTTGGCCCTCTAAACAACTCATTTGATAAAATTAGCAAGGAGGAATAATATAACTTGGGACCAGGTCGAAGACACACCACTAGCCTACTCAGGTCCGGCTCTGGGCCTCCACCTTTTAATTGTCTTTTGTCTACAAGTGGATCCGACGATTAAAAATGTCTATTCAATTGAATCACGTCATAGATAACTGACCAAACAAGAAAAATAATTTACTTCCAATAATGAGCCATAGGTTTCATATGTAAAAATTACCAAGATATCTTGTGTTGTAAGTACGTAGGCAAAAAAAAACAACCCAAAGTTAAGGCATGACCTATGTACTTACAACACAAGATATCTTGGTAATTTTTACATATGAAACCTTGATACCGTGAGAAGTACGTCAGAACACAACAACAACAACAATAACACAAGTTGGATTTGGAACCATGAGAAATATTATTGAGACAAAGAAAGGCATGCGTCAACAAGCAGCACCGAGTCGCTGGCCGATATAAAATTAATTATTGTTATTTAAATAATACTATGAAATATATATTAATTAATAATGGTAAATTGTAAATATCACTAATTGTATTTATTCAAATAATAAATTCTTTTAAACTTATGAAAAAAATCTAAACACAATGATGCATTTATAATATTATTTAATATGTATTTTCTTAATATGCGTCAATTTTAAAATGCATCATTTAAAAACATAGTGAATATCGTTTTATAATTTTAATAATTCTTAATTATTTTATTTTTATCCTTAATTAAATTAAAATAATAGATATAATACAATTTTAGCAGCAAAATACAATTTGATTATTTAATTATTTGTGTGAAAAATCTCAAAAATTATTTTAATTGAATAAAATGCTATTCTCATACTGGCTATATTCCTATTGTTATCAAAGCCAACTAAAATTTTCTCCATATACAAAAATGATGTTTTAGCTTTTTTCATGTATACAGAAAATTAATGTTCTAATTTTAGTTAATACATTTTTCTTTACAAATAAAAATAAATTAAAATGTAAAAATGTAACTGGTTGAATTTTACTGAAAATCAAATAAAAGTTTTAAACTAACTAAAAGTGAAACCAAAGAATAATAGATAGAAGCATATATTTAATTTTAATATGTGTGTACAATTGTAAACAAGAATATTTTGTATATAGAGATAAAGGAAAAGCAGATGAAACGTTGTAGATCTAGTGGATTAAACTGTTTGAGAGAAACAAAAGCTGATCAAATAGAAAAATGTGGATCAAGTGGTCTAATATATTTATATTATTATCTTTAATTAAACATATATTATTTTCTGTTTTAGTATATGTTATAATTAATATACTCTATATATTTAAATAAATATTTTATTTTATAATTTATGAGAACATATTTAAATATTATGATAAATTTATTTTTTATGTGATTGCCTATTTTAAATAATTTAAGGCAATATAACTCAGTAAATAAAGTAGTTTTCTTAATGTTTAAAATTTATCATTATTAATTCATAAAATAATGTACTGAAATTTTAAAATACATATATTTTAAAATAAATGCTTTATTTATATTTTAAAATGAAAAAGAGTTTAGTTTTACATCAAACATATATAAACAGTGTTTTAAAATATATTAGGCGCTCGTTACGGGACAGATTAATCTCTAACACCTATCGTATACGCGGACGTCTAAATAAAGCCTATATAAATATTTTCTATAAAATCTATATATATAAAGTTGATATATACATTAATTTTATCAATATGAACATAAAATATACTTTAAATATAATTTGTGTATATATAATATAGTTTAACATATATAAATAGTTTCAGATTATAAAAAAACGTTTAAATTTATAAATGATAACTTATAACTATTTTTAACTATTGATCTAATAGATATAATCGTATAAATACATAAAAGTAACGTTAATATAACTAACAACATTAATAAAATACTAGATTTTGATCCACGTTTTAAAAGCGCGGATATATTTTCATTTTAGTAAAGTTTAACTGAATTTATAATTTTGATTAGAGAATAAGTAATTTTTAAGTTTTCTATTTGTGTTTCAAAATAATTGTTCTATTATAATAATTAATTTTCAAGCGGTGTTTTCATACCCAACCCAAACCTATGATCGAACCGATAAATCTAGTGATATGTGTATAATCCAGTTCAATTTAATAAAAAGAATTGTAATTATCATCTTAGAAAACCCGGTAAAAAATTAAAAATCCGCTATTAATCTAAGATCCAATATGAGATGACCCGCTGAAAACCAAAAAATAAATAATATTTTGAAATGTTTATTAAATAATTCATACTTCTTAATATTATAAAAATTTGAAAAAATAATTTTTTAGACTTTAAAGAGATTTGTCTTATGTTATTTGAAGAAAATGAAACAATGGTAATAGAAAACTTTATTGTTGATATGAAAATATTATTTTCTTTTTTTGATTACTATGATAAGTTTGTATTTTTATTTATGTTTAGATCTAAAGCTTAATTTAAAGATAAATTTTAAAAAAAATTGAACATTCAAAATTGGCATATCATTTTTATGTAAAAAATGGCATACTAATATTTTTTAATTTGCATGTATATATTCATATCCGATCTTTAAATAATATTATAGATTTTAAAATGATATTCAAATTAAATGGAAAGTATAATCTGCATAAAAATTAAATTATTATCATTCACAAAATATGGAAAGTATTAATTACCATAGTTATAGAAAATATTCTATTTTTATTTTAAATTAAATGACAATAGAAAGATTTATAAATATATTGAAATGCAGGAGAAGAATCCTAAATTTTTAAAATAAAATTCTAATTTACTAGTATAAATATAATAGCATTAATATTTTAGCCTTTTTAATAATAATGATTATAGGTGTCTGCGTAGACCGCATATACAGCCGTTAAATATCACTGTACGTTTGAACTATATAAATATGAACAAAACACTATAACATTCAAACATTATGTTTGATTACCGTATAATGCATGATATACATCATTTAGAGAATCTCCAATATAAAACTCCATATTTTACTCAAAAATAAAATAAAAGTGAATATGAAGTAAAAATGTTCCAACCCTACTCAACTTTTTATTACATAATAGAGTAATGAACAAACAAAAAATAGACTATTCCATTTATAGAGTAAATTTTATTATAGAGTGGGATATATAGTTGGATTGGAATATTTCTTACTCCATATACACTTTTACTCCATTTTAGAGAAAAAATAGAGTTGGGTTAGAGATGCCATTAGACGGCCATCTAGAACCTTATTTTAGACACTGTATAGAAAAAAAAAATAATACTTATCACAAATGAAATAAATTAAAAAGGTAAAGACAGCATAAAACGTTTGATACACTCGAAATGTGTTCCATAATTACTGTACATTGTGAATCATGTTTTTTACTAACTTTTTAATTAACTTTTAACTTGAATCACTTTGTAATTGTATAAGAGTTAGGATCGGACATTTTACCTAATACCCGATCCGAAAAACCCGAACCAAAATCTGAATTGAAGTAGCAAAATAGTCGTATGGATATTGAACTAGAAGATATTTTATATCCGAATCTAAACGGATAATATCCAAATCTATATCTAAACATATATATTTAACCATTTATTTTTAGTTTGCTTCTCTTATTTTGTTCAAAATATTTATATTTATATGGTACATGGCTCAAAATCATCTGCTATACATATATTTATATTTAAATGTATATCAAATTTTTTGTTTCATGCACTAACAAAAGTTGCATTCATATTCTCAAAACAGCAGGTAAATTAATGTTTTCTATTTGGAAAATTTTATTTCCAAACCCATTAAATGTTCAACATATTTTTTAAATCAGTTCAACTCGAGCTATAAATACCTAAGTCCGATCCGGTATGTAAAAATCCAAAATTATTCTAGATTACTATACTGAAGTACTTAAAAATCTGAAATACCTAATCTGGCTTGAATGGATACCCGACCTTCATGTATAATAAGAGTGATGAATGGGGAATATGAAATCAGTTCCTCTATATTGGTGTGTGAACTGTATTTTCTCCACTCTCCATTATATACCTTATTTAATGCTTCTTAACCAGCAACTACACACTAACGTGTTATGTATGGTATCTACTGCAGCCAAAACATAAATGATACGCCAATTTTCGAAACAACACACATTTCAATCATATGTCATCTTCTTCTGTCATGTGGGCGTATTAACTTCATTCTTAAAGAAAACTAGATCTGGATCCGTTTTCAATTTTATTTTTTAAAAATTAATTTAAAACATTTACTTAGAATAATTATTAACATAATAATATTAGTATATACTTTTTCCATTTCAAATTAATTCTTGTTATAGAGTAAAATTTTTGTTTTAAAATAAGTGTCGTTTTCGATTTTTAATGTAAAATTTATTGACAGTATTTTCTATTATATTTTTTATTGGTTAAAATATGGTTAGGTTTATTGTTAATAGTGTTTTTATTTCGAAAATATGTAAAATTAAATGTTTTCTTAATCTGTGTGTATAAATCTAGAACGATAACTAATATAAAACGGAAAGAGTATAATGCATCCAGTTAGGCGGGGTGGGTTTTGATTCATAAGGAAAGGATAACTAAAAATAGATTTAAAAAAATGTTGATTCATAAAGAAATATCATTAGAAACGCTGGTTTATTTATTTCCTAAAGACTCAATCCTAGGTAAGATATATCTAATATATACATATAGATCTAACTTTATAAAAAAATGTATTTAATTTAAAATTTTATAGAAAAAAGGGTAAAAATGGAATGTTTCTCTTTTAATAAGAAATATTTTCTGAAAGAGAAATGATATCGAAAAAAATTGATGAAGTTAAATGGTAAAAATATATTGAAACAGTAAGTATATCTCATGGATTAGTCAAGAAAGTGAATTCTGTTTTCACTGACTAGTCACTACCACCGCTTGATGAAAATATATTAAAATTAACAGTATCTCTATAGATTAGTCAAAGAAATTGAATTCTGTTTTCATTGACCAGTGACTACCACCGCTTGGGCCCGCCATAGTGCGGTAAAGAGATCTATGAGTCACATTTATATCGATTAGAATAGTAGTTTGTTTTTCAACAACCCTATATCTTGTAGAACGACATACATCAATAGATATGAGACGCTGAGTTCCTCTATATATGCACTTCGGGTACTAAACCCGTAAACCCCGAAAATAAAAAGTCTGAGAGATGTCTAGTAAAAAGCAAGCGACAGAAGAAGAAGAGCCAGTTAGTCCATTTGCACAGCTATTCAGCATGCCGGGTCACGATGTCTTTAACATTGTAACAATTGGATGCAAAACCGAAACCGATCCATCCACCGTTATTGAAGGCTTGAAGAACACACTGATTAACCATCCACGCTTCTCTAGCATACTGGTCGGTAACACACGTAGATATGCATGCACTTCTAGTTATAAATTATTTGGTAGTTACTAATATTTGAGGGCTCCTCTTATTTAAGATGATATGATCCTGACATCTTATCATATACAGGTTACGGGTCATGGTGAGGGCAAAGGAAAACCTAAATGGATTCCAACGAAAGTAAAAGTGGAAGATCATGTAATTGTTCCATATATCGATCCAGACATTGAGAATCCTGATGAATTTCTAGAGAATTATACATCAAACATGGCTCTTTCTCCAATGGACATGTCCAAACCTTTATGGGAATTTCATCTATTGAAACTTAAAACATCACATGCGGAATCTGTTGCTGTGGCTAGGTTCCATCATTCTTTAGGTGATGGGATGTCTCTTATGTCTCTTTTACTTGCTTGTACTCGGAAAATATGTGATCCCGAGGCACTTCCTATTTTTGTTGCTCCCAAGAAAAGCAAAGCAAAGAACGCTTGTTGGTCGTTTGTTGCTTGGTTATGGTTCTTAGTAAAAACAATGTTCCACACTTGTGTTGAAGTTTCCAAGGCTTTGGCTTTTATGTGTTTCCCTGGGGACACCACAACTTATCTAACTGTTAAACCAGGAGCTACACTTAGCGCAAATAAGTTTATTCATCAAATCATTCCTTTGGATGATGTCAAAAACGTGAAGAACGCCATGAATATGGTATGTTTGCTTAATTACTTTCCTTTGTGTTCTTTTGAATACTGAATACCCTTTATGTTTTTTTCTTTTTTTTATTAGACGGTGAATGATGTGCTTTTTGGAATGGTACAAGCTGGTCTGTCACGATATTTGAATCAAAGAGACGGTAAATGGTACTCTTCTTCAGTGTCATAAACCATCTTTTAGCATTCTTCATAAATATTCTCAAATTTGTGAATAGGTCTTAATGAAACAACTTCAGACCCAAGAAAAGCTCTAGACAAAATATGTCATCACGGGGTTGTTTTTTTCAACCTAAGGCCCAATAGAGATATTGAGGTGCGAAAGATAACATACCACTAACACTAACGATCTTCGTTTTTGTCTTATTTGAATTTTTTTTTTTTTGCTAAAAGATTATTTGAAATTATAAAGATCTAAATACAAATATATTTTACAGGATTTAGCTAATATGATGGCAAAAGGTTCAAAGTGCAGATGGGGAAACTCAATAGGTTATGTACTAATTCCTTTGTGGTTGAAGTCAGAGGATGATATACTTGAATATGTTAGACAAGCCAAAACTACTATGGATCGTAAAAAACTTTCCCTCGAACCTCTATTTTCTTATGGGTTGCTGAAATTGACCATGAAGATTTTTGGAACTACAGTAAGATCTAAATCAACATTCTATTAGTTCCAAATGCAATATATTCATTTTTTAACTAATCAACATATTTGGATTATGGGGTGGAAAACAGGCAGTCAAAAACCTTCTAAATAGAATTTTTGGTAACACAACAATGTTGTTCTCAAATGTGATTGGTCCAGCCGAAGAAATTAGCTTTTTCGGCCATCAAATATCTTACATCGCTGCAAGTAGCCTTGGTATACCACAGGTATATCCCCTTAAACACAAACCCTTCTTTTTTTCTTTTCTTTTTCTGAAAAGAGTAACACAAACCCTTCTTATTTGTCCTCATAAATAGGGACAACAAGAAAAAATTTCTATGTTTTTGAGAGTAAAGAAACAAAAAAAAAATTCATAATTAATATGATTTCTGAGATCATTTTATAGAAAATTAACTACTTAGTAATCCATAAATATTATATTCTATTTGTATTCTAACATTCGTAATTATATATTCCGGTTACGTCCTCCAAGATAAAAATTGGAGCTATATTAAAGCGAATTTTAAAATTAAACTAAGTAGTTTTCTTCTATCTTAAGCTAATATTGATATTTAATTTATTGTAAGTGATATTTCTACACGAACTTCACATTTGAGAAAAAAATTTAAAATCATATATATGTTTCAAATTTAAATATAAAACTAGAGTTTGACCCGCACGCCCGTGCGGATATTTATTCTTTATATATATCAATATTTTCTATAATTTTTGGTAGTCTATATTTTTTTTACATTTATCGGTATTAAATATTTGTTTACTATAACATTTATAAACCAAAGCTTTTATTTATATGAGTAGTTTTATTTATTTATCTAACTGTCAATTAGATTAGACTTTATAATTTGTCTTAGTATATTCACATTGGCATACAGTTTATATAAAATATGCATGAAATAACATATTTAAACAACCGTTTTATTTCATATATATATTTTAAAATTTTATTATTTACATGGGTTTGTAAATTTTATTTATCACTGATAAATATTAAGGAATAGATTATAAGACTATAAAGAATATTTTGTTGAACTATTATCTCGTCTGTTCAAGGTGAAACATATAGCTAGTGAAAGATTATAAGTAAGTAAGCTTAAGATACTTCCATTTACATTAATATTTAGGGACTATCGTTATTAGCTAAAAAGCAATATAAATATGAATTACATATAAAATATGTTATAAATTATGTCATATAAGAAAACTTAAGTTTATTGGTTTGTTATTTCAGTTATATATAAATCCATGTGGGATTTATATTAGTCTACTTGAGACATTGTACTTTGATATATAAATTATGGACAAAGTAAATATGGATTATAATAAAATGGGTTATGGGGTAGGTCTCGTAAATGTAATTAATATGGGCCAATATGATGAAATATTAGATTATATGTCCAATTGGTTATGTAACACTGTGAAATCATAGTTTTTGGAAAGTGTACGTATAAGATTTATAAAAGGTATTTAAGTTATTTTCATTTTTACTATCGGTTTTATTATTGATGTATATCATAGTGTGTTTGGAAAGAATACATAGCTTGCATTAAAATTTGATATATCTATATGTTTACAAATTATTTAAATAGTAAAAGCTCTATATTATTTGTGCTCTATAGTAAAGCTCTATATTTCCAAATATGTTTACATATTTTATGTATTTATAAATATATTTTTTTTGTTTTTAAGGGATGTTAGATTTTGGAATTGTAATGAATTATGACCCACCTTTATATTATTTTCATTAGGAAATTTAAAATTTATATTAGAATAATTTATTAAAATTTTGATTTTGATTTTTTATTTTATTATAACTGTAAATATTAATTTCCAATCTAAATTTATATTTAAATATTAAAATACATCACTTAATATAAACAAAAAAAAACTGAAAAACATAAAATAAAATATACGCCGGTCAGGCGGTCAAAATCTAGTTTTGGTATTACTGTAGGACTATTCTGATTTCTAAATTGTTTTTATTATTTTCTTATGAGAATTAAAATATTTTTACCTTTTTACGTTTTGGTAGAGCTAAATTTTAGGAAACAGAACCATGTCATAAATAATAGGAATATTTTAAGGAAGTAAAAAATACTGTGACAATTATGATCAGAAAATTGTGTTTTCTTCTTCCGGTTTAGTTCACAGAGTCAGTATCAGTCTGTATAAGTTGATGACAAAAAATTGTGATTTCTTGTTTTATTTATTAGATTTTTTTGTGGGAAGCTTTACGGTTATGGTAAAACTAAATTTTAGAAAATTTTGAGTTATACACTAATCATATCATAACTATTAAGAATATTTTTAGAATTAAAGAATATTCTGACAATCTATCGTTAAATTTTTTTTAAATAATATCTCCTATATATTTTTTTGGTGTTTTATGAAGTTTCTGAGTAAGTTTTTTCAAAACGTACGTTATTTAGAAACTATTGGTTATACTAAAAATGATAGATTAAAATCTATTTACTTCCAAGCTTAAAACATATGATATATAATATCTATGGTTTAAATACGAAGTCAATATACCTCTAAACCAACGTTCTTGACATGTTAACAGATGTATTTGAAAAACTTAAACACAAACCAACTACTAATTTTCAATGAAACATTAACACAATTTACGAAACCACCAATTCAATGAAACACTCTAACACAATTACGAAAGGCTGAGAACCATTATAAATGTAATACTATATAAGTAGAAGACAAAACCAATTTGCTTGATAAATATGGTAATGTCGTATTAAAATTTCTAATGAGTACCTACATATAAGGCATGTTATATTAATGGAAAATGTATATATTTATTAGACCTTAAGATTTGCTTTAATGTAGTGGCAATCCTTTGTAAATATTTAAAAAAATCAGGATTAAATTTTAATTGTACTTCAGTTTTAATAGATTAGATGATAACTAGATAACTTAAGAGATATTTGTTCTACTTAGTTCATTAAAACGGATATTTATATTTTGATGAGCTGAGTATACATTTCATAAATTGACCAAATTATTTTAAAAATTATCCTCTAAATACATGTTTATTCATTTTCTTACTATTTTTGCTTTGTTATATCTAGATACTGTTAGATAAAATATTAATTTTTGCAACCTTCGTAAATAATAAATCAAAAACAGAGCTATATAAATACACAACTACACACCGACTAATTCTTACTAGAATCAAACAGCTGCAAAAATTTAATATGAATTTCTAACTTAAAATTGCTTGATAATGAGTAAACTAACTCATATATATTTCTTTATACACTTAGCAATTTCTCAATTATCTTTTTTCTTTTTGAGAAAAGCAATTTCTCAATTATCGATAGGAGACTTCCACACATGGGCATGAATATCTAGGATTCACAGTTTACAGACATTAATATCATGTTAATTATAAAAAGTAGACATTTGCAAACATTAGAATCACCTGATTGTAGTTCATATTGTTTCCTCAAAATTTCATGCAATATTCATACTGACCATAAAGAAGTATTAATAAAATTTGACAATGATAGCAAGAGAATTTTAGAAGAATATTTATCAGCCCACCAATATTGCTAATGTTATTAAATTAACCCCCCCCCCCCTCAATACACATTCATATCATGTTAATTATAAACACAATATACATTCGCAAACATTAGAATCACCTGATTGTAGTAATTGTTTCCTCAAAATTTCATGCAATATTCATACTGAACATAAAGAAGTATTAATAAAATTTGACAATGATAGCAAGAGAATTCTAGAACAATATTTATCAGCCCACCAATATTGCTAATGTTATTAAATTAATTAAACCCCCCCCCCCCCCCCCCACCACCAAAAAATGACATAAATTAATAGCAAGAAAAATTTTGCAGTCTTCAACTAATTCTTCTTTTTCCAACAAAAAAAATAACTAATTCTCCTTTTTCCTTGACAAGGCACTCATTCTCATTATACAGAGCTATGTGGACAAACTTATAATCAACCTAGCAGTTGATCTCGACGTGATTCCAGACCCTCATCACCTTTGTGATCTCATCATCGAAGCCCTCAGCATGATGAAGTATGCTGCCTCAAAAAAGATTTGCCATGCTTCAGAGGTTAAGCAAAATATTTGGTGCTAAAAATAAAGAACAATTAATTACTTTCAGTAATGTGTTACAACGCATTCGGAGTTTATCATCTTTTTATGTAATGTACTCGTGTGTTTGAATGACAGATTAATAAAGTTTGAAGGTATATTCCCTCAAGTCTCAAACATGATAATGTCGGAACTTAGAACTAGAGGACCACCACTTGTTATCGCCTATCTACAAGTGGATCCTACGATTTAATATGTCTGTTCATTTGAATTATAACATGTAAAAAAGACAAAACAACCAACAGGGTTGGCCACCAGAAGATTAAAAAATATCGGCGAAAGACAAAACGATAAAAAATATGTACTTCCGATAATGAGATACTGACCTTTTGACTTAATTATCGATTCCCTACTATATATTAAACCAAAAGAAGGAACCGTCTAATCCAAAAACTAAGGCATGCCCTATTTACATGATAACATATGAAACCCTGTTACAAGTGAGAAGTACGTTAGAAAGTAAGTTGGGCTTGGGACCAAGCGAGATACACACTTGAAAGTTGAGACTAAGAAAGATATGCGTCAACAAGCAATGCCGAGTCTCTGACCGAGATAAACAAAGAGCCAGGTTATAGACATGAGCGTCGGTATATTTAACCACGATGAGTATGTGTTGAGCTTGCTCAGCCTTCAAATTTCCGCCTCACCTCTTGCTCTCCCCTCCTCTTCCTTTTTTCTTTTCTGCTTTCATGCGTTCAAACATTGCCTATCCACAGAACATTCCTGTCTCTTTCGCATTTCTGAACAAATACGTTTCCTTATCTTCTGTGTTTTATTTTTCAACTTCATCTGCTGATGGAGGCGAGATGGAGACTCTAGTATTGGTTTTTCCTTCGCTATCGTACTCAACCACCACAACGCGGTGGTCATCTTTGAGGATGATGTCTCCAAGGCAAGACACAAAGCCAATATACTTGTCATTTTTACTTATCGGTTGTTTACTCCTCTCTCACTCATCAAATCATAACTAAACACTTTGGGAAGATGTGAAACCGCCACAAACATTTACATTTTCTTTTAGCCTCTGAATGACACGTTCAACCGTTTTTGGAGAAAAGTAAACTTCTCGACCGTTTTAAGCACCTGAACTTGCGCAGTCTTATAACAACATAATGGGCCTTGTTTGGGTAAGTTTACTAAGGCCTCATAAGAATGTTTGGGAACAAGCACTCTAAAATCGAAGTAACAAAATCAGAAATAAGGATTCACTGAGAATTAGAAATGCATACAACGAGGATACTAGGCAAAGCAAACAAAAAGCAAAAACTTTCTTCTACAACCATGAATCTCATAGATTCATTGTCGCAAAAAAGCTCTAGAGGCGATGCTAATCATCAAAACAAGAATGGTGAGAGAGCTTACAAACACTCCACACACAAGTGCCTTGTCAACGAAACCCCAATGTGATACCACTTCTTGCTTCTCTTCCTCTATTTTCTTTGACTTTCCTTCTGTCTTGTGATCCTGTTTTGTGATATCTCCAGAAACGTCACAGGCCTCTCCTGATTTCCCTTCTCCACAACAGCTCTCAGCAGAGCATGCCCAAGTCTCACAAGTACTGACATCGGAGGTACACGGCGGCTTTTTCTCCTCTCGGACTTTTGTTGCTACATTTGTTGAGCTTAGTGTCTCAATCACCTCCCCAAACACTGACCATCTCCCTACAGATGTTATCCTCGCTATAGCTGAAGTTCCAAGAATACTTTCTGGTCCGTTTACTAAGACCTGTATGTATCCTTTGGTGTGCCCAACCTACAAATTCTCATTATCTATACGTATGAATTTGATTTTATAGATATGAGGTCACGATGTTATATGGCTGAGGAGGGTGCTTACCAAATGGACTCCGTCGGTAGCTATTTCCGTTATCCATATTCTCTCTTCTTTGCCCTCCATTCCCGTGTAAGGTGCAAAAGCTTCAAAGACACAAGTCAACTCACGGCTTCGTTGCTTCACTATCTTACTTTGTACCTTCTTCATCTTTGCTGCTGGGGTCCCTATGTCATAAATGGCACATCCGAGAAAGAATTTTTAGGACCGATAGAACACTTCCCAATTACATACATGACCAAATCCTTGAGCGCACCTGGTCTGGGGTAAAACTGAGATATATGAACTTGAGCAAACTTGTAATCCTTGATAAGCCCAACCGTTTGAGAAAAATCTTCATCGGTTTCCCCTGAAAATGGTAAAAGTGAAATGAATCTTAAACACAGGCGAACTAAATGAACAACCAACATGCTTCAACTATCCACACCCAATAGTGATGAGTGCGTTTATGTATGGCGGTGTGAAATTTTTTATGCTCAGGCAGCAGGTACCAATGAAGAAAATTCAGTAAAGAGTGAAAATGATATTAGCAAAATTCAGAGTTTCAGGTTTATCCAAGAACTAACCAGGAAATCCGCATATTATGTCAGTAGCAATTTGCATCCCTGGCACAAGTTCTGTTAAGGTGTCTACCACGGTCCTGAACTCACCCGATGTATATTCCTGTTCATGCCCTGCAACGAGAGAAATCTTCAGGTGAGACTCGAACAGGATTTTGACAGTCCTACACAATTTTGAACTCACCGTCAATACAGCATCACTGCCAGATTGCACAGGGACATGAAGAAAGGTGTAAACACATGGGTGACGTAAAACAGCTGCTATTTCTTTCAAATGCTCGAGGATAAAGGGAGGATTAGTCATCCCAATCCTTAGCATTGTGCTTTGATCAGAAGGAAGCTCCTTAACAATGGCATTAAGCAGAATTGGAAGATTAACTCCTATGTCACGACCTGAAACATTATCGAGACATTAGCTCCCAATATAAAGGAATACCAATTATGTCTTAGATAACAAAAACATATCATCCCAATGAGATAGAAAACAAAAACTAGGTTAAGACACTACCATATGCTCCAGTGTCCTCGCTGCTCAACCAAATCTCCTTCACTCCTTCGGATATTACAGTTCTCACCCGCTCCACCTGCAATGTAGAATCTCAGGAAATCATTCCGGGAGAAAACAACGGGAAAGGGGAAAATCTGGATGCAAATCAATAGGCTGAATCTGCTTACAAGGCTCTCGACTGTGTAGCTTCCTAAGTGACCACGGGCATGCTTGGTCTTGCAGTAAGTACAGGCACCCAGACAGCCAACGTTAATGGGGAGGATCTCGATAAAATTGTTCCTCCGCACCTGCGATGGAAAATGACTTGTTAAGCCAAACTCAAAGAAACCCACTGAAGTTGAACAAGTAATTGTGTGTAAGCAGCCATGAAAGACCAAACACATATATAGTATCAAAGACCAAACTTTATCCACACCTTAGGGAGATCAAGCGCAGGCAAAGTCTTCCGATTCAGCAGCCTCACTTCATGACCCTTAAGAGTCTCTTCAACAATCTCAACGACACGATCAATCTGTTGGACTCCAACCACACTAACGCCTTCGAGTTCTTTAAGGTCACGGCTTCCCTGAGGAACACATCCAGCTATCACAAGAGGCT
Organism: Raphanus sativus; assembly: GCF_000801105.2. Lineage (NCBI taxonomy): Eukaryota > Viridiplantae > Streptophyta > Magnoliopsida > Brassicales > Brassicaceae > Raphanus > Raphanus sativus. The sequence goes on along the minus strand of NC_079519.1, from coordinate 4,391,759 downwards.
TTTTCCCACTTCTACCCCTCGTTATCAGAGTAGACATCGCAGACTGGCTCGGCGACTTAACAGTACAGCTGCAACAATCGCGCATATAAGATACATTGCAAATACAAAGTCAAAATATATTTTTTTTTAAAATGATGCAATTTCAACTGTGAAGTTACAAAATCAAACCGTGACCACGTGAACTATTTGCTCACGTTCTTATATATCACACTACTCATAACTATCTCTACAGCACACAAACTTAACAAAAGTACACGGAACTCTGGGAACTGAAGCTTACGTGTTAATGAGCCACAGATCAGCATCCTCTGGTACTTCTGTTAACCCATAGCCGAATGCAGTAAGCTGTCCAGCCATATACTCACTATCACTCTGAACAATAACCCCACAAAAAAACTGTAAGATCAATCACTTCAAGAAACTTAGCTTAAACATATCATGAGCTCAATCACCAGATGTAAGGAACATCCAAATTTAGCTAAAACATATCATGAGATCAATCACTTAAAGAAACTTAGCTAAAACATATCATGAGCTCAATCAATACAGTATGACTGATGCGGCAATCAAGAACTCTAAATTACAATCGAATATTGAACATTTTACTAGCTAGACTCGCCTGATTATGAGAACATCCAAACGTCTTGATGTAAATCGTCTGCACAAAACCATCGAGTAAAATGTAAGTGCATCCATAAGACGTTGACAGTTATAGAAATCGAAGCAAATGATAAACTAGAGCAGGAGAACGACCTGAGTTCCAGGGATCTTCATAGATGGTGGAGCGAGCGAATCGCGATTCGAATCAGTAGTGACTTCATCCTTCTGCTTCGAGACACTACGTTTGCTCGCATTCCTCTTCGGATTGACTCCTACGGCATTTAACGGTAATCGGAATCCCGGCGGTGCACCACCAGCTCCTCCGGCGAACAGATCCTCGATATCCTCCATTAAGTCTTCTCTCTTCTCCTTCTCCACGGCGGCGCGTTAGCGATGAGAATAAGCGAGAATGGAGTGTGAGGTTTTTTTTTTCTGCAGTGAGGTTCGGTTGGGTCTCATGGGCCCGGGTCTGATCCAGATCCATTCATAATTTAGATCTATAGACTATAGCTAACTAGAGCCCATTTAGTACTCATCATGGGCTAATATCTTTTTCAGTTTTTAACTCTTATTCAACTCATAGTAGTATCTGTCCAGAAGTGGTAGATTTTTTCTTCTGTAATTTGAAATTTAAAAAAAAATTGAATTTTATTTTAAAAAGAAAATTGTATTTTTATGAAAATAAATTTTAGTGTAAACATATTATTTTGTGGTATTTTATTTGTTGGTCAACAACACTTACGGAAAATTTGTTTTGGAAGTAACTTTTTCTATATCTATTAACGTTACAAACAATGTGGTGGCTAAAGCCTTTTTTCAAAAAAAAAAAAGAAAAAAAACAATGTGGTGACTAGGATTTTATCATTTCAATGGCTAACTCCAGTCCGAGTATATCTAGGCATTACGGAAATATTATAAGCTTTAGTGTATCATTTTTTGGTCAATTTTTGATTTAATTAATATGATAATTATACCTATAATATATTCATATGGTTTATAGGAAAGTAGTTCAATAATTCATATTTATCATTGCTTATAAACCAAATAACAATCAATTAACATGGTTGCATTGATCCACCATTTGTATTTCTTCTTGTCACTAGACTCATTGAGTTTTATGTACACTTTGAAAATATAGTATAACAACCATTTCAATTTCACTAAAAATGTATATACTTTTTAACAAAAAATGTATATACTTAGAGAAAAGTTTAAAGAGGCTTACACCAAAAAAAAAGTTTAAAGAGGCAGCTGTATTTTTCCGGGAGGACACAACATAATTTTATTTTTTATTTAAATAAAATTTTCTAAACTAATTATGAGTTTGCTTTAATTGGACCTTTTGGAAAAAGAACCCTCAAAAAAAGAACGTGTTATTTACAAAAAAAAAAATAAGAACGTGTTCACAGTGTACATATATGTCCACGATTTTAATTTTATTTTCTAATTACGTGGATTCTGAATGTATTGCTTATCTTTTTCTTTTCTTTTTGTTTGTCAACAATTAAAAGATAAAAATGCACTGAGTGAGATAAAAACAAAATTATAAATTGTACGTGTTGTCCCCGAGGTATCATTTATTTACAACTATCAATTTTATTGTCTTTGAGACAAAAAAAAAATGTTCTTTAGAGTTGTCTTGTTATCTATAAATTCTGAACGTATGTAATCAGAATCTGACTTCACATCGAACGTTAAAGAAAGGGAGGAGGACGTAAAGTCTCTCAGGCTCTCAGCATGTCTGAACGAAGATCTGTGGTAGGTCCCAAACACTATGTAAGACACAAAATCTTACAGTCGATTGGCTCTTCGATTTTTATGTTTAATATTTTGATGTCCTTCAGTTGATTCGTGGAGAACCCACTCTTGCTTTCTATGAAGTAATATGATTTGCAATTGGTTGCAATATATGTAGATTATAAATATGCCGTTTGCTGATGATATATCATATATACAATATAAGTAATCATTTGAATAACCCACCCCACCCCCTCCCCAAGCTCCCGAAGATTTTGTTTCACTTTCTAACTGTGTTGTATTGAACTTTGTTTATGTCTGGTCTAATTAGCACCAAATGTGATTGATTGAAGATTAGATTGATCGAATTAAAAGTATATAATATATCTTGAAGAAAATTAAATTCAATAGTTAGTTAGTTTACGCTCGAAATTGAATAACATACTTATGCTGTTTATGCGGGTAAGTATTCTATTCTGTGATTTGAAATTACAAAAATGATACAATTTTATAAAGCTCTTCTTATTATAAAATCAAAACGTATCAAATAACAAAGCCGACACCTTGTTTATATAATCCTTCCTTTAGACAAATCCAGGAAAAGGATTCTATAAACTCTATCTTAAAAAGGAACTTGTAATAAAAGAAAAACATGGAAAACAAAACCTAAATCGATAAAGCTAAGGTGTTATTCAAACCCATTATGTTGGCACTAAAGATGTATCTGATGCTACATCAATATAGTTTTTCCTGGGATTAATAACACTTTCTAATAACATTGACATGAAATTTTCTAACCCATGCATAGGAGATTGAACAAGTACTAGGCTAGAAATATATGCAGATTTGTACTTCAAACATAGATATGGTGATCCTATATCTAGAGTATATTCAGAAAAGAACTGTGTGCGTGATCGTGCCGGAGGTCGTGGCCGTGGCCGTAACCGTGGTCGTGATAATCATGATCTTGGTGATCCAAGTAAAAACAGTAGTGTCAACCGGAGCTTAAGACAACATTATCCTGTTTTAGGAAACCAGGTACATGCTACATAAAAAATTGATATCTACTTACTGATAATGAACATATAAAACCTAGTGCGAACATATATATATACTATGAACCACGAGTATACCCAACAGAGTAAAAGAAACCAAAACCATCCGGGATGGTCAACCATATTCGACAAACAATATGGTGCTGTACAAACTCAAATCTCTTATTTAACCATGAATGCATGACCACATATTTATGTAATCTATTACTATAAAGTACGGTGTATCTCTCATGGCGCGACACGTCGGATGCCAGGTCACTAATTCAGTTGATGTCGTGCTGACACCTGTCCAGATGAGTGAAACTCCCCGTTTCATTTATTCTATACCGTCGTGGGTTTCATTTGTGTGATGTGAGATTGGGCTGTGAAAATTTAAACTGTGTCCGGCCCGATAGAATGGATGACGTCTCTGACCCTAATACGGTCGTCTCTTCCACTTCGTGCGACGGTGATTTGATGCCGTTTGCGTTTCTTCCCATGATCTGAAACGTTCCGAGTAAAGGCTTCGTGTTTAATCCCTTTGATCTGAAAAGTGGTGTTTGTTCTGTATAAATATGTGTGAGTATTCCTCTCCTTGATCTCATCTACTCTTTGTTATCTCTTATATCTCTCGCCGATGTGGTCTTACTCGGATCTCTCTGTGTCAGATGCCTCGGTGATTCTGTGGTGGTACTCTCTACCCGTGTTGAAGGTTTTCTGGTCTGTTCTGATATCTCTCTATGAAGTTGGAAGCTCGAGCCTCTTCTTGCCTCTCGGTGGTGGTTTTGTGCCACCGAATATTTCTTGCGGCGAATAACCCTTGACGGTGGCTTCTTTGTATGTTTCTTTATGGTTTTTGGTCTAATCGTTCATACTTCCTTTTTTTATTATTGTTCAATTACTTTCTTGAGTTTTTGTTGTTTATCAATTTTTGTTAAACCTCTTTATATTTTTTTTGGTGTTTTATTTATCCTTGCAGGCCAAGACTGCAAATCTTGAACGTGTCATAAGATCAGAGCTTTTGGTCAGGGTCAACAGCTATGGCAAGTGAATTTCCATCATATATTTTTAAATTAAAACTTCAGATTGGAGACAAACTAAAATTATCAAATGGAACTGTTGGTTTTGTCTTATCCTTGCAGGCTTGGATTACAAACTTTTAAAAGAATGTTGTTCAAGCAGATGTGAAATAGAAGTATTCAGACATTTGGAGTTTTGTAGGAAGCATGTAGCTCACGATTTTTCTGTCATTTTTAAAGGTAATTTGTTTGTCTTCTCTAATACATTGCATTATATGTCTCTTAATTTGCTCTAGATTAATTACTATTTGGGTCTGGTTAATATTTTATTTTTTTAGATTTGGTGCAGTGCTCATGAATAGGTAGAACCTAATACAGTACTTGAGAGAGGACTCGAAAGCTTACTTGATAAGGGTATTCTCCAGTTTCTTAGTTTAATGCTCAAAGCTTGACCGTATGTTGAAAATCTACAAACCCGTACAATACTCTCGCTGACATCCTTACACATTCTAATATTTCAAAGAAAATGAAACCATAAAGCAGGAAATTTTAAGCACATGCATGAAGGCTACTTGGTTGGTAGGCAGATAAGAGATTAAGCATATGTGTTTTGTCTTAGACAGATAAAAAATTCTCAATATGCTTTAAGGTCATATAGTCCCTTGCCAACACATGATTTTTAGCTAAAGTTGTAGCATTTACTCAAATCAGTTTCTTCTCCTTATTGAATAGTTATCGGTTTCTTCCTGACAAAGTGATCTACTTTATTGATGAAGATGGGTCTTTTGTTCGACTTTGCCATGTTCAGGTTCATAGTTACATGTTTCTCACATCATCAGTAAATGTATTTTTTTTTCCTTTTTAGTTAATTCAGATACTTAAGCTGGCGAATAAAGAGGACCTACGGCCACTGAATCAGACATCTACATTGTCTCCACCTGGACATGAATCCTGGTTGATTAAGTCTGATGAATCTATACGTCTCCCAATACGGTGCATAGACTTTTTTGTGAACTGGATACGGTGCAGAGACTTCATAGAAGAGTTATTGGCCAAAACGAAGTTGTCCTAGCTATTATCCGGGCGATCCGACGTCCATGTGTTGGGCTCAAGAACCCAAACCATCAAATCCAATGTTGTGAATTTCTTATAAGTATTCTATGAACTTTATATTTTGTGTAGTATTTTTTTCATTCTATTTAGTTCTACATATAATATCCCTTGGTTATGTTCGCTGAGAACAAATTTGCAAACTGTACATTTACAGAAAGTAGTTATCAGTTCTCATATTTTTCTTTTTCTTTCGGTGAGTCAAAAGTATTTTACCGTAATGCATTTACATAATTCGGATTACCTAAATAAATAACTGTATGAATAAATTTAACCCTAAATTTAATAACCAACAAAGTGGTGGTAAGTTGAAATGAATATTAGGTAAAATGAACATGATATCTCTTATCACTTAAAATTCTATAAAAGACAAAAAATTATTATTATACACATCTCTTGCAAATGTAATACGCAACACAAAAATCATAAAATTATACAAAACATAAAAATCTAGATAACAAGTAGAGTATATCCCGCCCGTAGGGCGGGCCTACCCTAGTTATATATATAAATATGTATAATTACAAAACACGCATGAAATCTATAATCTGTATCAGTTAAACCATAGTTTCTTTTTCTTTACAGGTTCCTAATGATGTAGTCGAAGTTGTTAACTTGGAGAGTGATACAGATGAAGATGGTAAGAACAATAAATATATTGTTTGACTTATAATTGGCAAAGTATGTTTCAGTTACTGCTGAAAGCCAAAGAAGCTGGTTTTTTTTGTTTCTGAGCATTTAGAAGCTGTAGTGTATGGAGGCTTGGAAGATTTACCTTGTTGGAAAAATTCTCAACAGGTTTGTGTAGTAAATTATATATATACATATATATATATATATATATATATTTTTTTTTGTGTAAGAGATTTTTTTTAACGTCTGGATCGATTATTATCGATTAATTATGCTATTACAACGATGAGAATATTACAAAGACGATTCTACAGCCGACAATTTTACCACCATGTGAGAATACACGCCTGACTGCACCACTCTGAGCCGTCCTATGAAATTCATGTTCGATGGTACACCTGCACCAAGCTGAAGATCTCCTGTAAACCGTTTTTCCATAATCTGCATAATTTGATATTTTCTGGGGTTTGAACCCAGACCTCCGGATGCAGAAGCAATTGAACCCTTAGTCAAACCATTGGACCAAGGGGGCTTCCACATTGCGTAAGAAATTAAACTTAAGAATAATGTGACATTATTTCTTTTATTTTCTTTTGGTTTTATAGATGTATGGTGAGTGGCGTAAATGGTAATCTGATTCAAGTTGGTGAAGTTGGTGCTGGTAAGATCGAAATCATCGTCGATCTTTTTGGGTATTTATCTTAAATGGATTTTCGTATATTGACAGTGAGATGTTTTTAATTGACTATTGCGTTTTAAAGGTTGCAAACTATATTAATGCGCTGAGACAAATATCGTTAGTCACCCATAGCTAAGGATTTCAAAAAAAAATTCATAAGTTTGGACAAAAGGTTTGCATTATTTCCCTTATGCATATGCGCTTTCAAAAAAATTTAAACCATAATGTAGTAGGCAGAGTTAGCTTCTCAAATCTTCCTCTTATAGTGATTCTAACAAATGAGGGAAGTACAAAAAAATGAATTCCAAAAGAATCATTCGTTTGCCACTTTCTTACTAAACGACAGTGTTTTGCCTCTCTCTCTTTTGTCTTTTCCAACTATTCAAGATCTTCACTAGCAATAAATAAGGAATACATTTTACACACCCCAAGAGCTAAGGAATACAAAAATATTCTTAAATAATCACGACGTCAGACTTTGAATCGGATATCCATTTGACAATACCGTCTGGATACTTCAGAGATTACGTTTCTGTGTAAAAGTCCATAACATATTCTCAAAAAATAATAAGGTTCAAAAAAAAATATTCTCAAAAAATAAAGTAGGAGAAAAATAACTGAATCGTTGGTTGGTGAAGAACGATGATACGTAGCTTCCAGTTTAGAGCTCCGACGAACCATCCCGGTTCCTCCATCAAAACCGACCACAGTCACCGGTTAATCAGGTTTCCGACGAGATGCTCGTCACCAGATCTCGGCCATTACACGGTTCTTGGTTTGACTCCTTTTGCATCTCAAGCCGAAGTCAAGCGGGCTTTCAAACGTCTCGCTCTTAAGGTAATAATGTCACAGTTTGTGTCGTATTTCTTGTTTTATTTTCTTCTTTATTTGGGAGAAATGCTCTAAACTTTTACTTTTCGAATCAATTCAAGAAATAAAAGGATTTAATAAGATAAATAAACAAATAAATGGGAGATTGCAGTACCATCCAGATGTGCAAAAGGGACAGGAGAAGGATTTCAAGGAGATCATATCAGCCTACGAGGTTAATTTTCTTGTTCTCTTTCTGCTTTCTTGATTTTCTTTAAAATTTTATTAATGGTTTTTCATATTATGACTTCATTATGTGATGTTAATAGTATTTAGACACTCTAATAGGGAATTGAGAGCTTAGTATACTCAATAAAACAGCCACAAACTGACAATGTCTTTTTTATCCATCACATTCCAGTGTTTGATGCAAAAGTTTGGGAATCAAGAAGAAGAACTAGAGGAGATTACAGAATTGGATGAAACCGACGAGTGGGAGGAATGGATGGGGTTCGAAGGTGGGATACCCTCAAGCGTGTACACTTCTTTTTAGAGAAAATATCAACGTGTACTTGTTACAATAGAGGTAGAGTCAGATAAACCAATATTTTGAACTGTCACTGGAAAAAAAATATAATATGGAATTGAAATATTTGAACTTTAAAAAAGACATTAGTAGCTTTTGATGATAATAAATTATGGTGTAAAAATAAAAATTACTTTTATGGTAATTTTTTCTTTTAATTTGTTGGTCACCATGTTTCATGAGTACTCCAGTATAATTTATTGGTTAGTCACTTATTTAAGTTTATTTAAAATTGTTTGAAATAAATATTATGGTTTTTTGCATCATCACATGTTATTATAATTTATTTATTTTTGCTAGAACAGAATTACACTCACAGATTAATTAAAGCTGTGGCTGAAAGCTATTTTTAGAGTAGCTCTTGTCAAGTAAAAACAGATTTATACCAGGTTACAATCCAAACAAGATAAAAATAGTTAAAGAGTGTCAAGTAAATGTTTGTCTTTTTGTGACTTTTAGAGTAAAAGGTTTTTTCTCTTTCTTATGGAGTAAAAGTTTTACTCTGAAATGTACTTTTCTCTTATTTTCTTTGTTGTTCAAAAAAAAAAAGGTTCTCATGAGAAGAGAGGCAATCATGTGTCAGTTCTGAACGTGTGCTAATTATCTAAAATGGGCAAAAGATACATGAAAAGAATGATATGCATAGATTACTAGACATCCACAACATTCCAATACATAGTGTTGAGCTGTTTAGTTCAATCACTGACTACTCTCTCTAGGCGAGGCTTTTCTCCAACCCTACTCTGAAAGAAGATTGTTCAATGTGGCCATATGATCATTTCTCTCACGCTGTTCACGAGCAACTAGTAAAATCTCTCCGAATGATGGAGTATCGCAATCTGGAATAATGGTAGGTGTAGTGGCTCTGCCGTCTACTTATTAATGGGCTAAATTGTATTCTCTTGGGAATGTGATAATAGAATCCTACAACAGGCCGTGCCTCCAGCGAGATGACCGAGCACCAATGGAAGAAAGATGCCCCAAAGTGTTAGTGATGAAGAAAACCTTGAAGGTACGAACTGCAGAGAAAAACAAGAAGTGCTTCTTGTCCTCAGGCATGTTTGGCGACTACATTTCTGTTATTGCACGAGTTTCCTTTGTGTCCTCAACACTATAAAAGGGACACTTATGGTATGAGACATAGATAATGAGAAGAGAAGAAACTTGAGTAGGCATACAATTGTTAGCTCTGTTTCTATACTCAAATGCTAAAAGAAGAAACTTGTGTAGGCATAACATTGTTAGCACCATTTCTAGCTTCAAGTGCTAGTGCAAAGTCATTTGAGCTGGTAGCTTTCAAATGTGCAGTTTCCTGTTAAATTAAGTCTTCATATATCATTTATGAACTCTTTGGTACCAAATATTCTTGTGTATATATCCTGTTACATGAGTTATAAATCATTTTTGAAGCTCCATCTTCTAAGAAACTTGAAAAAGCTTTGGAAAAAGAGAGATAAATTGAAGTTTTGTGTCTCTGTTCTTGCATATTATCTTTTTTTTTTCTTGAAACACTCTTGCATACTATCTTTTATGTCTATTGTATACAGCTAATGTTATCCTTTTTCAATGGGCAGAAGAAGGGAGTGAATGAACGTGAGATGATAACTGGAGGGTGAGAACAGAACACAACAGATCTCTGATAGAATTTTTACATCAACCGTGAACGCCTAAGCTCTTCAGATGCCGGCTACGGTGGAGAGCCATTGTGGATCTATCAGATATTGATCCAACTCTTTGCCTGAAACCACTTTAAAGCCTAAGCTCTCCGGCCTAAGTTTCAGTTGTATACATGGTGTGTTTTGTTTTTTGTCAAACCGAATTGATGTATCTTTATATGTTACATAGTTCGATTGGTTCCAGGATGAACGTTCTAACTGAATATGTTCACATACATGTTCAAGTACGACACCAATCGCAACCAAAATATACGCGTCGCAGTCTGTCTATTTAATGAAATGGGTCTACATCCGTAACACTATAAACTGCAGATAATTAACAAAAGTTAGGCCCAAATAAAATTTCGGCCCAATATAAACAAGAATAACACAAGGTTGGGAAAAGTTATTTATTTAACCTGTTTGTTATAAGCATGTGTCACGTGTGCTACACAAATCAGAACGATGCCAAAAAGGACCGTCTTACTCTTTCCTGTCATCCCCACACACACATCCGCATTTTAAACGTATTTCCCCCATAAATTTCACGATTATTAAAACGTATAATTATTAATTAGTCCCACTAATCATAGCAATTTAATAATTGACGATACCACCACCATACACCACATAATGATATTAATTAATGAATATTTTTTTTCAAAAATCAAAAACATAAACCCTAATCGGATTTTATCTCTTTGTCTTCTGTCTCTCCTCTGTCTTTGCGCTTAAACCAAAACCCCTCTTCTTTTCTGTCCCCCTGTAATTATTATCTTCTCGTTGTCCGAAAAAAACCCCTTCCATCTCTCTCTCCCCGAAACTAGGGTTTCGTTTCTCAGTTACTCCTCTCCGCCGTCTCTTACCTTCTACGGAAAAAATGCTCCGGTAAAAAAGCAACGATGCAGAAGATTCTTTGCAAGACAACCACCACTTGCTCAACCCCTCCGGTTAACTCCCTCGCCGCCGGTTTAATCTCCACGCAAACCATAGCCATACCCTCTCTCCTCTCCCTAGGCTTCAAAACCTTCTCCACTTCCTCTATGCCGCCGCTTCCCCCGACGACGTCGACGGGTTCTATCTCAATAAACGGCGCCGTTTTCTCCGGGACTCTCCAGAGCAACTGTATTCACCGAGCGGTTGTATCTTCGGTTCGATTCTCAACCTCTTGCCGCTGCTCAATCGGTAGTAGCAGGAGCCGAGCCTGGGCCGGTAGAAGCGGGAGGACGTGGCGTTCGTGGCTCCACTCCGAATCTAACGGCGGTTTGAGCTCCGTTAACGCCGTTGCTGACGGCTCCGACGGGGATAACGGAGAGAAAGATTTAACGGATAAGGATGAAAATGAAAAACCGGTTAGGGTAAACCGTCGTAACCGGAGCAGCTCAAGCGAGTTAACCGGTAATCCGGATTTGCTGAAGATCCCTGGTGTAGGCCTCAGGAACCAAAGAAAGCTTCTTGATAACGGTATCGGAGGTGTCGCTGAGCTCAAGAAGCTCTACAAAGATAAGGTTAATTAACTTTACAATCTCTCTTTGTTGTTTCTATGTGTAGCTGATTAGGTTTTATTGGTCTCACTCAGTTCTGGAAGGCAAGCGACAAGATGGTTGACTATCTCCGCAGCTCTATCGGTATCATACACAGAAACCACGCGGAGAGCATCACAACGTTTATCAAAGAGAGTGTGGACGATGAGCAGCTCAAGGAGCCTGCTAATACCAACGCCAAGAAGCGTTTGACGTTTTGTGTGGAAGGGAACATTAGCGTAGGCAAATCAACTTTCTTGCAGAGGATAGCTAACGAGACTATTGAGTTGCGTGACCTTGTCGAGATAGTTCCTGAGCCGGTTGATAAGTGGCAAGACGTTGGACCTGACCATTTCAATATACTAGACGCTTTCTACTCCGAGCCTCAGAGGTATGCTTACACTTTCCAGAACTATGTGTTCGTCACGAGGCTGATGCAGGAGAAAGAGTCTGCTTCTGGGGTTAAGCCTCTCAGGTTGATGGAAAGGAGTGTCTTCAGTGACAGAATGGTAATTGATTAGAAAAAATGAGTTTATTTATTTTTAGGTTATGTTGTGAATTTAATATTTCTTTTTTAGGTGTTTGTGAGAGCGGTTCATGAAGCGAAGTGGATGAACGAGATGGAGATAAGCATATACGACTCGTGGTTCGATCCCGTCGTCTCTGCTTTACCTGGACTTGTACCTGATGGGTTTATATACCTGAGGGCGAGTCCAGACACTTGCCACAAGAGGATGATGCTGAGGAAACGTGCGGAGGAAGGTGGAGTGTCGCTGAAGTATCTGCAGGATCTGCACGAGAAGCATGAGAGCTGGCTACTACCGTTTGAGAGTGGGAACCATGGGGTGCTCTCCGTTAGCAAACCGTCTTTGCAGATGGATAACTCTCTCCATCCTGATATCAAAGACCGTGTCTTTTACTTGGAAGGGAATCATATGCATTCTAGCATCCAGAAGGTAAAAACTGATCTCACTACTGTTAATGTCACCGATCACCAAAACTAATAGACTTTTGTAACAGGTGCCTGCTCTGGTTTTGGACTGTGAGCCAAATATTGACTTCAGTAGAGATATTGAAGCAAAGAGACAGTAAGTTCTCTTGTCACTAACTGTTGATGTTACTGATCACCAAAACTAATAGATATGTTGTTGATTGGTATTGTTGAAGGTATGCAAGACAAGTTGCTGAGTTCTTTGAGTTTGTGAAGAAGAAGCAAGAAACGTCACAAGAGCAGTCGCCGTTGTTGATGCCACCTCATAATGGAGGTCTCTGGATGGGACCAGAAGGGAAGCATGTCCCGGGACTAGAACTCCCGTCTCTGGATTTCAGGAAGGCCATGTCGCTCATAACCAGACCGTCTGCGTGAGACTGTCCCCCTCACGGACTCAGTTTTTTTGTTTTGTTTGCTCTGAAGGAGCATTGTCCGGGTTATCATGGAATGTCAATAGGTATTGTCGGCTTTATGTTTCGTTTGTTTTAGGGAACTTCTCTCAACGGTTTTTACCCCTCTCTTAGTTTAGTTATAACCCTTTTGTGTAGAGAAGATTGATGATGTCTGGATAATTTTGGTTTAAGTGTTCTGTTTCTTGAAATCTTTGATGGTCTGGTGTTTCAGTGAATGCTACACCAGTTCATGCGTCTATAACTAAATGGATCAAAATCATATCTATTCTAGCCTATCTTCAGTCCTTATCTAGCTCCTATTCATTTAGCTATTAGGTGAAGGCTTCAAAATTTCTAAATCCCAGTCCTTGTCTTAGCTTATATTACCTGAACTACTGTGCGGGTGAAGAATAACTCAGTCTCCACTGTGTTTGATGTGGAACGGGTGATTTTGTGATATCTGTAGTGAGGAGAATGATTTATTAACGTGTGTGTGTGTGAAGGTAATTGAATTGATACAAGGAGACAACTTCCAAAAACTAATTGTAGGCACCAATTTGTATATACAACATGAGCTGAGCTTATTTCCCCAGATGGGCCAAAAACTAAAACTACTCAAGAAAGGACTTTGTGAAAATTAACTGGGCCGAGGCCCGGCCCTAAATAAAATGTCGCTGGCAGGCGTGATGCCATTCCACTAGTGTCAGCCTGCGGTATATATGGTCCGATTTATGTTTCGTTTGTTTTAGAAACATCTCTCTACGGCATGGCGCAAGGTTTAAAGGCTTTTACACCTGAGTCTGAGGTTCGAATCCCAGGCGACGCAGTTTCTATACCAGGAGGTTTGGGTTTCAATTCCCGGAGAAGGCGAATTATGCAGAATATTGGAGACAAATTTTACAAGGGATCTTCAGCATGGCGCAAGGAATACCGTCAGGAATGGATCTCATAGGGCGGCTCAGGGTGATGCATGCAGTCAGACATGAATTCTCATAAGGCAGATAGAAAGGTCAGCTGTAATATCGTCTATGTAATATTTCTTATTGTTTCTAATAGCATAATAAACCCGACAAAAAAAAAAAAAAACATCTCTCTACGGCTTTTTTCCATCTCTTAGTTTAGTCATAACCCTTGTGTAGAGAAAGATCGATGATGTCTGGATGATCTTTTTATTTTTAGGTGTTCCGTTTCTCGAAGTCTTTGATGGTTTTGGAGTGTGATCGAAACTTTAATTTGGAAGAGTCATGACGCAAACAGACGCCTGTGGGCTATGGATAAAAACAACATATCATAGATTCATAACAGAAAGATTCATAACAGAAGAGCATAGATTCTTTTCATAGGGAGTTACATTTTGTTGGTTGTTCTACTCCGGTCTGGTTATCCAGACCTTTGAATAATAAAATGATTTTTTGTTGTAAGAAAAAAAAAGCATAGATTAATAACTTATTATTTGAAGAAACAATACAACGATGGATAAAAGACAACATATCATAGATTCATAAGATCATGTCATAACAGAAGATCATAGATTCATAACAACATATCATAACAGAAGATCATAGATTCATAACTCATTATTTGAAAGAAACAATACAACGTAACGATTGGCATGAGACGATGCTTTTCTAGCTAGAAAGTTTCACAAGCGAAGGTTTAAACGACCAACACGCTTACTTCCTGCAGTTGAAATAACAGAAACAAGCGCGGCCACGTTTGTCCTGATGGCATGCTCCATGGCGAGCGTCTTCCCAGTTGATACATTGGCGGTCGCAGTGGCTCGTCTCCGTGCACCTTCCCGACCACGTCTGACTGTACCTTTGACATATCTTTGCTTCCGCTGGTTTCAAACAAGCGTTCAAAATTAATCACATTTCCAATTAACAGTACTATTTCATCTATGCTAGTTAAACATCGTATATGCTTGCTTTAAAAAAAACATCGTATATGCTTTATGTATAGTTAGAATATTTTTGTGTAACTGAACTGACCAGTTCGAGAAGGGAGAAGGAAGCAGATGCAGAGAAGGGCAACAATTACGAATGACTTTGTCATTTTTTCTCTCTGTCTTATTTGTTGTTCTTGTTCTTGGTGTTGTGTGGTTTAACATAAGGATATACACTAGGGTTTATATAGAGATGGACAGTGAGCTTGCTACTTAAATCAATTAGGCGGCTATTAAGGACATTCACATGGGTAGATTATCTCTATTATTAAAAGAGAAGTACACTTAGGAAATGCCCTGAGTTTTCAATGTTAATTACACTTCTATGCCACTGAACCTATTAATTAACATTCTTAAAAAAAATTTTGTCTTTTCAGATTATTAAATGCATGTTTTCTCACTCTTATTTTTCCTTAAAAATCGGAAACAACATCTTCACAGAAAAGAAAGTTATTTATTTTATTTTTAATGACTTAATCAATGATAGAAATAAATCACATATACTAATAGATTTTTTTTTAGCCAAAATAAATTCAATATCTAAACAGAATATCTTTGCTCACAATAAATTCTAACCTATAACCACTCTCAAATATTTAATATACCTATAAAACACAGAAACTTATCTTATAATTACGCTAACTTCTAAAATTTGGTGAATAATAAAATATCTTTACATTTTTTCTATATCTAAGTAATAAATAAATTGTTGTTTTAAATTGTTATATTAATAATAATGTAATACATATAATTTACAAATACACACATATATATATATCAGTAGTACAAAAAAAAAATTAGTAAAAACAAATATTTATACGCCCACGGGTCAAGTTATAGAAATAAACAACAACAACGCAAGATTATATTTTATTCATTTATATTTTTTTAAAGAATGTTAAGATTTTGGAATTGGAAAAAATTATAACCAACCTCTATATTATTTTAATTAGAAAATTTAAAATTTATATCAAAATATTTTGTTAAACATTTAATCTTAATTTTTATTATAACTATAAATAATAATTTCCAATCTAAATTTATGTCTAAATATTACAAATATATCATTTTGTATAAATAAAAAACTAAAACCATAAAAATTATCCGCCCGGTCGGGCGGGTCAAGTTCTAGTTAACTAATTAAAGGTTAACGCATCGCGTTTGTGAACCAGATCTTCATTTCGTTAACAAGTTACTAAAGATAAAAGTATGTCCTAGAATGAATAGAAAAAGTTAAAGAGTGTATTGTGTGTTAAAGAGTTAAATTTTTTAAAAAAAAATCATTTCCAAACGATCAATAGAATCCCGCATAATCCGAATGTTGATGCCCAAATCACTTTCGATTTTCTTATTATTGTCAGATTTACTGATAAAAAAACAAAAAACTATCTACACTGCATGGATCATTCAGGGCCCAACACCTTAGTGATCAAATTCATTAGTCTTGAATATACTTTAAAGTCCACTCAAATCTTCTAATGAAGAAGACGTATAGTTAAGTATTCAAAAACGTCTCGAAATCAAATCATCAACTCATTTGATTGCCAATCTTAAATGAATTGGCTATTTGTGACAATGAGCAACATTGTCCATGCAAAACTACCCTAAATTAAGCAAAGAGTACGGTAGTACAATCTCGAGACCCGAGCTTTGGGCTATAGGCATTTCAACAGCCATCAGGAAAATATGGCACCAGAATTAGAGAGCAATACTATTGTGGCATTATTTAGAATCACTTGTGGTCTTACTAGCTAGTGGACTTTTCAACAATACGAGAAAGCTGGGAAGGTGATGCATGACTGACTTGATGTCAACGCGTGTGTCCCTCTCTTTCGACAGATGATATTACACTTGTTTGGAAACAACTGGATGAAATCTAACCCACCTTACGGGATGACTCCTTAACAATTTTTTTCTGTTAACATCAAGGATTAAGTTTGGAAAGACCTATTTCTTAAAGGTTACGTTTAGTGTAATTAACAATGTGATCTATGCATTGACACTATTTTTAGGTCTAGTGTTTTGCATTTGGTTGAATCATTTTTCTTGTTGCTGCTTTGGTGTATAAATGAAATGAGTACATCGTTGTTAATCTTGAATTTTGATACTCTACTAATTTAAATTGTATATTGGTAAACTCTTTTTGTGTTAAAATGATCTGATGTAGCCATGATTACTTTGAAAAGTTGACTATGGCTTGTTCTTTAGAATAAGCCAAATATATGCATGGATACATTTTAATAGTACAAGTTAAAACGAAAATCCAGCTAGCGGAATAGTTCGAGACTGAAATCGCCAATTTAATTATTACTAAAACTTAATATATGAACATAGAAACATTTAACTAATGTAAACCAACCAATTAAGAATGATGGTGATCACCAAGAAGCTGGACCACAAAACTCATGCAGAGTAGTGTTTGGCTTTTCTTAATAATCGAACTTGTACAGTACAAGAAGATAATATAAGAAGTTAAACTGCATGTGATTAACTAATTAAGAACTTGGTACACAATAAATTTAAAGAATCGCTGGTGATTTGGCCAGCAACATACAACCGGGTCATGCGGGATTTTATTTACGTGGGAACTAGGAAGTAACATCGTACGAATCAATTGGATAAGATCAAATGTGGACGTTTTTGTTTCACTCTTTTGACTTAAGCATTGCGAGATTTGTATATATGCACATCTAATATATCAAATTGGTTTTCATTTCGGCCATGATAATATTGTAGAGCTACACAATGTAATCATATAGAACTAACAATGTTGTGATTTTTTGACCATCTTATAAAGTACTAGCTTAGAGTCAATAAATACTAACATATACGCTTACATGCCTATGCTAAATATGCCTTATAAAAAAAATGCCTTATACGTAAAGAAAATGTTTTAAATAATCGTGTTCAAAGCAAAAGGGATGACGATGATTTACAAGAAATGAAGGCTCATTTAAATAGTTTTTTTTTTTAAATAAAATATTTATATTGAAATCTACCCGATAAATCGGGAATCGGATACGGTTACAAGTTCGTTTTGAACAAAAGTATCAAAGTCAATCTATTACAAGCCTAGCTTCGCCCACCCACTAAACCCGACACATTCCACTAGTTTGTTTTTCGAAATTCTTCAATATTGGTAGCCGTTCTCAACCATCAACGCTTGCTCTTGGAAAACTGAGGTTCTCCTCGTTACTTTGGATGCCGGGAATTTCCTTGACGTCTCCAGAGTAGCTGGTTTCCAAAGATCTCGACGAAGCTAGTAACCTTCTCCGTTCATTAAGCTCAGGACGACCGTAGAAGGGGATTCAGATACTTACCAAGAGCCTTGTTAGTGCCACCAAAGCCGGTTCGTATGAAACGCCACACGACGTTTTGAACCACATCTCAAACAAGCAAGTGCTTGCTACAATCGCCACCACCGATACCTGCACAAAAACAGGCCGGAAGCCCTGCCACTTCTAAACTAGCCAGTCTCAATACCTAAAAGGCAAATCAGGCACACCACCACGAGAGCTGAAGAAGCTAAGGTGGTCCTCGGAAGCGACCTTGATCAAATGGAGACACCGAGGCCGTGAATGACTCCCGAGCACAGCCTCGCCGTTTGACGCCCTTGAGAACCAAGGGACATTAACCTATGAGTAAGAAGTTTCCCCCGGTGCCAATGGATAACAATGAAGCGTCGAGACATCCCCAACAAAGCCATGACCAATGTCAGGAAAGTTGAATAGAAGCCGTGAAGACAATAACCGAAGTGATGTGTCCGAATGAGTTATCCACAAGAAGCCATAGACGACAACCTGCTACAAACAACACGATCATTCACACGAGCTAGAGCTGGGAACAGAGCACCATCACCGCCTGCGTACATCTGCCCAGAACCCGTCTCCGGTCTGAAGAAGCACCAGAGCTCACTTGACAAAGGACGAATAGCTCCAGAACACTCCGACGCCGGAGAGACCCAAAAGACTAACCCCTAATGTCGAAGAAACCAGTTGGAATCTCGAACACGGAGACTCTAAACAAGCTCCAACCATCATCAACTTCAACGACAAGACTTCCAGGGAAAGATCGAAAGTAAAACCGATCTAATCCACAAACCCTAAAATCCGACCATTCACCGTACAAGCCGCTTCAGAACCTCGCCGTGAAACCACCAGAAGCTGAAACGAAACCGGATCTGGAAACCTTGCGCTTGGCTTCTAACCCGGTCGTAACCCCACCGCAGATCCACAAGCATATCGGGAAGGCGCAGAGACGATGAATAGCAAATAGCAAAGGAGGAGGAGCAAGAGAGGAGGTGGCCCTCCGGCGTCGACACGCGCGCGGACGCGCCGCCGGACGCCGGAGACGATCTTCAGATTGGTTTAGTGTTCGAGAGAAGAGAAGAATCGTGGAAAAAGGAGAGAGAGAGATTTTAAAATTAGTAAATCTATTACCTCATTTAAATAGTTGGTTTCTTTCTAAGTCCCAGTCTTTACCTATCTTTCATTCCTTTAACACCTTATCTACTGTTGAGGATTTCAAGGTGTCCATTGGGTTTGATTCGGAAACTGGTGATTAACATAAGTAACCTCCAAAAGTATGTGAAGCTAGTTGATGATATTAAAAAGGGAAGTAACCTCCAGAAACCAATTTTATATAATACAAGATGAGTTTGAGAAAGACAAAGAAGGATGCTCTACTTGGAGAAAGCGACTCATTCATCCTCGAAAATATACTGATAATGAAAATGCTGATGACATATCTAATGCATGCATAATTAAATTTTGAATCTCCATTGTTCAATGTGAATTGATTTCCACTCAATTCACATCCGTATTTTTCCAAATGGGCTAGAAATTTTAAAACTAGTTAATAACTGAGCCGGGCCCAAAACAAAATGTCGCCTGCACTATTCCCAAAAGTCTCAGCCTTCACTTACAGATTCGCCGTAAAACTTGTCTTCGTCTATCTTTGTAGCTTTTTTTCTCGATTAGTCTCTGATCATGGCGTTGAACACCGGAATCAGATCTGTCTCAAAGATCATAGCTTCATCCGAATCATCAATCTCCAGATCTGGTTAGAGTTCCCTCAACAAACAAAATCTTCTTTTGATTATGATGCTATTGTGATTTCGATCCTCTGATATTATCCGCTATGTTCGTCGATTGCTATATTTGTTTTACCTTATCAAACAAACGTTGTATCATAGAAATCGAATCTTTTTTTTGTAACAATATCTCTGCTCGCAAATGCGATGTGAAAGTTCTGTTCTATATTGTTTCTAGATAGTTTCGATACATCGATAAAAGATTGTGTAGTAGCAGCAAAGATCTGATTCTTTTGTTTTTTTTTTGTTATAATCAAAACAGTGAGCAGAAGCTTCCACTCGACTGGAGCAAAGAAGATGAGCGGAGGACATGGGCATGACGAGCCTTACTACCTCCACGCTAAGCACATGTACAATTTGGACCGCATGAAGTACCAAGGTCTCAAGATGTCTCTCGGTGTCTTCACCGCTTTCAGCATCGGTGTTGGTGTTCCCATCTTTGCTGTTGTCTTCCAGCAGAGGAAGACCGCTTCTGGTTAACGAGTCTTTCTCTCTCATGGCGCTTCTCTTGTTCCTCTTATTGAATAATTTTTATGATTTTCTCAAAACTTTTGCTTGTGCAAGAGAAAGTTTCTTGCTTCTTTTGAAATCTTATACAAAGTCTTACCGTTATGGTAAAAAGTATATTTTGTCTCTGTTTCTTCGTATCATTTGTTGGCTGTTTTGACGCTGAAATAATGAAAATCTGATATTGATATTTTTTTTATCACAAGTACATCAACATATTCACATCTATTAATATTGAAACAAAGAAAACAAACAAACAACAACCCACAAATGATGTGACAAATTTCTCAACAGCTTTAAAACACACATACGTTTTACCATATTTGTCAGGAATTGCAGGCATTCAACAGCCAAACAACCAGCAGTATCCTCTTAACCGCAGTTGTGGTCATTTAGAATGTCATGAGCTGGTTTTGGTTTCTGATCACTTCTTGTCATCACCACCGTTTTCACTAGCTTCATCTTGGTTTGGCTCTTGATGATGCTGATGTTGATGTTGCTCTAGCGTCATCCCCAAACCATCCCCGTCTCTACCGCCACCACGCATCATGTTGCTCTCAGCCACTCCTAATCCTAGCTGTTGACCTCCCAACATCATTGACCCCATAGGCGCAGTTACAACCCGACCCGTCCCAACCGGATAACTCCCAGGATTAAACGCCCACATCTGATGACCCGGCTGCTGCTGCTGCATCTGCTCTCTCCCACTCACAGGAAGCATCCAGAACGCGCTTCCTCCGTTCGTACTCCCAGGCGCCACCGCCGCCCACATAGGTTGAGGCACCACATTCCCCACCCCACGGCCCATACCCATACCCACACCCGGGCCCAATTCTTGATCCTGAGAACTCCCACTTGGCACTACTACTTCAGACTCCTTGAAGTAATCTTCTCTATACGGATTCCTCTCCGCCGACATTATCGGCGGGTGGTGAAACCCGAAAACGCCGCCGTTTAACAGCTTCCTAGACTGATCCACAACCGCAACGGAAGGAGCTGATCCGTTACTATCATCATACAGAGACATCCCACTACCGTGAAAGGACGACAACGGCGAGGAAGAAGACTTCGACGACTGAGCAAACCCGCCGCCGCCGCCGCGTAGACTAGCGTTCAGCGTGGAGAAATTCGCCGGAATCGTCCCGGTTCCGGTGGTCGCGATGATGGCGGGCTCGGCCTGCTGGAGAAGCCACTCGATGGTCTCTCCGTCGGATTTGTGACCGAGCTCCCTCGTGAGCTGGAAGACTCTCGCGGCGCACACCGCCGGCATGCGGATTCGCCGTCCGCGGCCGTCGACTTTCGTGTGACGGTCTTTGGACGGTTTCTTGACGGCGGGTTTGACGACGGCTAGAGCGGTGCTCGGAACCGATCCTCCTCCTCCTCCTCCTCCTCCCGGTGGTGATGGGTTTTCGTTAGAGTTAAGCTGCAGCGACGGCGACGACGACGCCTCCTCCGCCGTCGTGCGAGTTTCCATCTAAAAAAGTGATTTTTAAGCAAAACACATGAGAATTTGGATACGGGCAATCGAGAAAAACAGACAAGGAGAGTGTTGGCAGTGAGAGGAGATCTAAAGGGAGGAGCTTTACTACAACTACTGTAATGGCGTTGTGAAGAAAAGAAAAGAGAAGAGAGAATGATTAAGTGAGATGATAAAAACAAGTGGATATGGTGTAATTCAACCTTTATTGACTTGTTTGTTTCTCAACACTGTTTCTTCTTCCTCCCCATTTTTATAAACCGAGTAAATTCATTTTATTTATATAATCTTGTTGATAATTCAAATTATTTTTTAGATGAATAAAAATATTTAAATATTATATGTATATATGAAAAATCCCTCTCCCGGTCAATTTGAACTTATCATTATATTATAAGCAAACGAAAAAAAACTAATTCATTTTATTTATAATTTTGTTGATAATGAAAATTATTTTTCAGATGAATAAAAATCTCTAAATATTTATATGTATATATGAAAAAAAATTCCTCTCCCGGTCAACTTGAACTTACCAATTTATTGTAATCAAACGTATTATTCTCAAATATAAATAAATGTGTCAATAGTTATGATGATAACGTTGTATTTCTTTTGTTGTGTTATTCTGCGAAGCAATAAGAAGGAGATGGTGCTGGTGGTATGGAGCAGTACTCATTATTGCCCAGACTGTTTCATCATTAAGACTACGTGATGCTGTGTAAACGCGTAGGAGGGTTCATACTTGTGAACTATATTAATCCTAATTGCGACATATTGGATTGATCATCGACATACACGGGATAGGATAAATTATGTTAGTGAGAAAAAGTTTAGCTTCTAATTAAAATCCCATTCGGTGGTTGCTAATACTAATCCACTCACCATTTTAAATTGTTTTTTTGGTCGATAAAGACGTTACCGGTGGAGCGGTGATTCATGTTAATCAGTCTCCTCAACAACCTATTCGCCTTCTTTTTGATATTCTTTATTCCCACATGAAAAAAGTTTGATCTTAATCATCACTTGACACTTTATCATACAAGCTAAAATCACGCAAGATACTAACATATCGATAGTTGGTATCAGCTAAAATTAACGACAGTAGACAAAACAGATCTTACCGTATAAAGACCATCTTGTTGACCTCGTCAATAAGTAAACAAAGTGCGAACCAAATGTTGGATCATGAACTTCAGAGAAAAAAAATGATTATTAAAGATAGTTTGTGTTTGAACAAAAAGAAAAGATTGTTTTTGTTATTAAATTTAGGATTCTTTTCTCCAGTTCTTTTATTGAACTTAGCAGAAGTTTTAACTCTAAACCACTAGGGCCAGTTCATATCTAGCTCATCTACGGGGTATAAATATAATTATATGAACAAAGAATAGCAAAGTGATGACTGTGAATATAATAGGTTCGTACATTTTACTAATAAAATAATTGATTTTTATGTTATCATAATAGTATAACAACAGCATTTATTTTCAAATTCTGATGTATATAGGTTTGTATATATTAGTTCATATTTAATGAAATAGGCATATGATTGAGAACATCTCAAGTATGAGAAATAAATTACATACTATTTTACTGAGTTTGACTTGGTGAAGTACCCAAAATTATTGGACGTGTGGGGTTACATACGTACATGCTATTAATCGAAAGATCGTACACTGTCGTTTTTTTCTTTCTTCTTTTTCAAATTTGTTTCGGTAGGATTGTCTTGAAATGTAAAAGACTAAAGACTAAGATGGGTCACTAGTCAATGGCTCCTTCTACTCTCTCAGGCCTATGTCCTGGTGGTCCGTAGTAGACTAAAACAATAGTCTTGTGTTTTTCCAAATAATAAAGATAGGAAATGATAAATATTTTTATTTTTTTGTTAATTGTACTTATATAAAGGCAAACGTACAAACTGAAATCATATAATTCAACTCCAAGAAAAAGATCTATTAAGAACAGGTTTCATGTGTTTTTCTTCTTCCATTGAGATCATTCCTACATGCGTTGGATCCTCCATCATCATTTTGGCCACCAAATAGCCAGCAATTGACCATGTCTGAAATTTCCTGGCCTGTTTTCCGATGAACCTTCCCGACTTCCCATCGTAGTACTCCGGCCATCCATCCTTCAACAGCCGTGCCTCCGCCAAGTCTATTGCCCGTCGAGCTATTTGTGGCCGTCCGGTCTTTATGCTGGCCGCCGTTAGCAACCATAGAAGCACTACATTTACATTTTGCATCAGTCACATAGGACAACTATATTTGGTCGAATGATTATCCAAACACAAAAAGACTGTTTCACATGGATCTTGCTCTACTTTCACCATTAAGTACAACAAAATAAAAACTAAATTTTACTTAATTTTTGGGGAAAGGAAAAAATAAACAAAAATCATATTAATTTTTTTTGCAAACTCGTCTTTCTACAAACACAAAAGAGTAACGTTTAATTCAGCATCAGATTCCCCAATCTATAAGATAAAATATTCTACTATATTGCATAAGTAATAAAGCATCTCTATCATTCATGTTTTGCATCTATATCTTATTAATATTTTTAGGGGGTCAAATCTTATTAATTTTTATTTATTTATAGTAATTCACACATTCTGGTTTCCGTGATTTTGATAAGTCTATATACTAATGCATTCAAAATATGAATGACTTGTAAAAGAAGGTAACTCACCTGGCCAAGAGCCTCCGTTATGGTAGCTCCACCTCGTGTTCTTAGGGTCACAGCCAGTGACAATGCGCCACTCGTGACTCTCCAACGCCGGATAACATATCTTTAACGGCATCTCTCCGACCAGTTCATCCCACCGAGCCTCAATAAGGTCCATGATAGCCATGGACTGCTCGGGCGTAGCCAACGAGGAAAGAATAGCGATACAATTTCCCAACGCAAACCACCTGAAATCCATGCGGGCAGGACTGACGTTACCGACGAAGTAGCCACCCTGGAGAGGCATGAAATCAAAGACCCAATCCGGGATGGAGTCGGGGATGACGTTGAACTTGTTAACTGCGGTGTGTGAGTACTCCTCCGTCTTGTAACGGTAAATGTCATTGAGCTGCTGGAAGTCAAGCCAGAAGTAGCTTCTCATGTGGAAGCTCATCGCGTTCAACCGCTTCCCTATCTTGTCCATGAGCTCTTTTCCCTCGGCGTCTTGTTTCAGCATGGAGTGTGCTGATTGAAGAGCCATGAAAAAGAGGGCTTGGATCTCGATCGGGTATCCATATACACCCTGCAATAGATTACAAAACCATTTATTCATATATGTAAGACAGTAAGAGCACTAACACAACGCTCTTATTTGTTACTAGCCTACTAGGTAACTGAGATAAGAGCTAGACTTAATATAAAAAGATCTCTCTACTTTAAACAAATAAAAAGTAATTAAAATGAATGAAAGAGAGTGAGATGGGTTTCTTTTTTTTTTGTTTTTTGAAAAACTCAAATGACACTTGACTTCTATCAATAGTTTACACATTTTTCTTAATTTTAAATTTTAAAACATAACTAAGTTATATTAAAATATAATACCACTAATGGTGCTCTAATGTATGAATTGAGTCGTAGTTTTTGAGTTTAAAACGTGCAAGAGTTCTCAAAATAGTTTTAAAACGGTCAAACTCTAAAGTGTTGTTTTCTTGGGTTTATGGAGTATTACTACATAGGCATTCAAAAGAGTAAGAGAGACGATACCATTCTTCGATCGATCATGGAGCAACCATCTGCGCAAAGCAACGTAGGGAAAGTATCAAAACCCTCAGAGAGACACAAAGAGAGTATGAGCCGCATGCCCTTTTGGCACTCGGGTCTCTCGGCCAGAGAAAGGTCTCCTGTAGACTTTGTGTAAGCTCGGAGGAGAATGATCCACCAGAAGCCTGAATCAACTGGAGCCACTCTCCCGATGGCACTCTCTCCAAAGTCAGCAATGATACTATCTGTCTTCTTGATAGGGTTATGGAGAACTTTGAAGCTCGCTGGCATTGCACCATCACCAAGCTTGAACCTGTCGATCTTTTTTTCATGTCCCTGGATTTGAAGCGTCTTAAGGAGAAAATTCTTCACAATCTCTGGCTCTCCATTCATCAAGAATGCTAGAGCGCTCGGTACAAAATCTCGTACGAATACCTTATAATAGACAAGAAACATCTTAGTTAGGACCGTTTCAAGGTACAACCGGATAAAACATTTGTTTTGACCCTAAATTTTAAAGAGCTATTATACAAGGTTGCATAGTCTCAAATTCTCGATTTTTATTTTTTATTTTTTATTTTTTTATTAAAACTAACGTTACATGTTTATATAATCCCATAAATCTCAGGTCCAACCTTCATCGTAATAAAGCATAAAACATTATAAAAACCATCGTCTATAACCAAATTAAAAAGAAACCAAACACAAAACCATACCTGATCATAGTTCAAGACCTCCTCAGAAGCATGGTCATATGCGGCGATGGTTCCTACCGGTTGACCTCGGAAGTAGACTTGAGAACGGAAAAGAGCTTCCCAAGCTTTTGAGACCATTGGGTGAGGGTCAAACGAGTCGTTGATGGAGAAAGTCGGCGTTTCCCAACCAAACCTACCGTCCAGAGAGTGTGCGCTGTCGTAAAGACTTAACTCGCTGAAAGACTTCTCGTCGTATGAGTTTTTCCGTTCGAGTTTCAGTCTTGGCCGGTCAACAAGCAGAGCCAGTAGGTCGTTGTCGTCTAGTTCAGATATCGAAGTCAATGAGTTCACTGCCCGCATTCGTTTTACTCCATTTTCTTCGACGATCGTGGATAGTGAGCTCATCGAGTTCACCGCTCGTAGTACGACCTTTTTCTTTGGTCGGTCCATAGACGATGTAGCTAAGTTGTTCAATAAAACAAATTTCACTGCTACACGAAAATTTGCAAAACAACTAATAATTTAAGAACATTTGAGTTGAAGTAACGGCTTTCGATCCTCAACGTAAATATATTATATGTGGATAGGATTAGGGACATTAAGAGAATGATCCGATATATATAGAGAGATATAGAAATAATTAATATTTTTTTTAATATTCTGAACATTATATATTGTATCTGTATATTTGTAGGGAAGTTTTATATAGAAACATATTTTTATTAGCTAAGAACATCTTATCTAAAACAACGGTTAAGAAGATAATAACAGACGATAATCAGACACATGTCTATAATGTATGTCATCTTGTGTACCAAATCATTTTGTGACATACACGTTTATATATGTAATTTAATGTTCATTATATCTCTTCTATCATGCTCAAAATTCAAGTACACATATCCAAATATATCAATACTATTTTGGGAGATTTTTAAAATTTGGATATGTTCAAAAACTGTTTCTAAACATATAAAATAAGTAATTCAGCCAAAAGGTATCAAATCTGTCATTTATGTTAAAAATAAGAAGAAATTGGCATGTTTTGTTTGGTTCAAAGCAAGATAATTTCTCTCTATTTTCATTTTAAAGATATTTGAATATACATTCAATTTTTTTACTGAAATTAGGATTAGTTTTACTGAAACTTATTAACCCCGCTAGAATTTAAGACAGTTCTTCAAGTGTTTCATATGCACCAGCTTCAGATCTAATAACTGAATCTCCATTTGAAGAAGATTTAAACAATGGAATTGTTAAGCATTTTCATTCATATTTTTATATCTATATAAAGTTGTTGTCTTTAGTAAAGTCCAATTGCGTGAGGTGTCTCATTTAAAGATTATTGTTGTGTACAATAGTATTTAGCGTAAGCCATACTAAATCAGTCAAATGTTTATGGTTGTCTACCTTGTGTTAGCATAAAGATCACAGTGAGACCAATGGAGAAAACATCATTTTCAATACCTTCATGGAGGTCATGCTTTCGAGTTTGCTCTGGGACTGGCCATTTCCCTCTTACACATGCAATTTTATAAGAAAGAAACACTTATTGTTGTTTCTAGAAGACTGAACTGTCGATTTTAGATTAAAGGTTTTGTTATAAGATAAACTTTTCCATGGATTTCTCAGTGCTATGCCTACTGAGTTTAAGATCCGCAATCTTTGCAACTACAGTATCCCCTCAGTTACTATAACTACAATTTTGGGATTTAAATTTCCATGGATATAATATACATCTTGCATTTCAGCAATACCATGAATTAAATCTCTAATGAGAGATATAAGGAGAGGTATTGGATCACATGTTACTTTTCCCACATCTTATTTTTCTTCTTAAACTTCTCCAGAAAACATAAATACTTCCTATATCATCCTTTATACCACACCCTGCAATTATGGATTGTACTATCTTTGCATTCGAATGGCAAATAAACAAATAAACTTGGATATTTTACAATATATTATTCATAAAATAGCTTGATGGATGCATTACAAACAATTTTCAACAGTATAAATATGAAGTTACTATTTTTTTTTGAATTGCTTATTTTTCATATTTTTTGCTTTTGTCAAAAAATTCTTTCATTTGTTTGAAATTTTCAGTAGTACTAAAGTATTGGTTGAATTCAAATTAAAATTAAGTATTTCATTCACTAAAAATAAAAATAATTTTCATTCCAACCAATGGAATTGGTAAGATACTTGTTGTAGGTTTGAAAAGATTCAGTGGCTTACATATAAATTATATAAAACCAAATATAAACTATTCTACCTATTGTGCCTTCTAAAACCAAAATGAAACAAAAATAAATAAAAACATATAATTTTAGAAAATCGATTAGTTGGACTGTAACAAATGTTTTTTGTCACTGTAACAAATGTTTTAACTTTAGTTTCTATCTACAATCAACAAAATTACCAATCACATTTTACGTAGTTTAAAAAGTTAAATAAAAAAATAAAGAAATAGTTGTAGAAATTAATTTGATCGATGTAAAGCATAAACAGTTTAGAAGAGAAAAAGCATAGTTTTTTTTTTTGTAACTTAAGAGAAAAAGCATAGTTATTCACTTATAAAATGGTCATATAAAAAGAAACCCACCAAAGGAAATTATAAAACACTTACCCCTCAATCCTATTAATTTATAAGTGAATAACTATGCTTTTTCTCTTCTAAACTGTTTATGCTTTACATCGATCAAATTAAAAATGATCCAACTCAAAGAAGAAAAATGTTGGAATGGAGTTTTAACAAGCTACTCACATAGTGTCTGTGATTATGAAAGAGAGCAGCAGCTTAAGTTATATAGACATTGTCTTTGGCATGGTATCTGATAAATATATCTTCACGGCCTCTAGCACCATGTACCCACGGAGTGGCTCTACAACACGTCTCTCAAGAAACTAAAAGCAACAATGGGTTCCAAAAATTGAAAGATCAGGAATTGTAGGATCTCACACACATAACACTCAAAGCACATTAACACTATTAGCATTAAGTTTGCAAAGTGATTGCAACGTTTCCAAATGTTCGGAGAGAGGTTGTAATCTGTGTATCAATTGCTTTGGAGTGATTACATATGGCATCAGTTAACATATCAAGAAACCACATCAACAGAACCACTCTAAAATGTAATAATCCCACAGCTGTAAAACATCAAACTCGAGCGTTCTTGCCACCTCTTCTGCTAACCTCTTCACACAATCTACACGGCAACGTATCTAGACTCACCGCGCGTGTTCTACCATAGTTCCCTACTACTCCACACCGCCTCCACGCGTGATACTCCGAGTACGCCACGGGATCATCACCGAGCCGCTTCACGTAAGCCGCCAGTTCCTTCATCGAACCGAACTTGCTACCGTCTATCACAGAATGCGGAGGGACAAAGTCTTGCACGTTAGGTGCTCCGAAGTAGATAGGAACAGAGCCAGAATCCAGCGCATAGAAAAGCTTCTCTGTCACGTACGACTCAGTGGCCGTGTTCTCGATCGCAAGGACGAACTTGTAGTGTGACATAGCGCAGTGTAGATGGTCGTACCATTTAGGCTCGGCGTTGGAGTCCGCGACGCATTCTGGATACATAGAGAGGGCTGAGTTCAAGCCACCACCGACGTTGTTGAGACATTTACCGAAGGAATGGTGAGGAATCAGATCGAGGAGGGTCTTAGCGAGACGGTCTCGGTGAGAGAGGCATCTTGAGGAAGACCAGTACACTAGAACATCCTGTATTTATATTTAAAAAAAAATGAAATTCAAACTGGATTGTAGTTTGTAACAAAAGAGGCTGCTTACGTTGTTTTTATGTGAAGAGATGTGATAGTTTCTGTTATTATGAAAGAGAGCACCAGCGTAAGTTGTTTGGACATCGTCTTTGGCATGGTAGCTGATGAATATATCTTCACGGCCTGAACGTTTTCTTCCTGCCTCTAGCTCCATGTACACCCGGAGTGGCTCTCCAACACGTCTCTAAGGAAAAGTAAGCAATAAACTCAGTATCAAACTGAGATAACTATAGAGTTAATCTCCCCTCATCATCCGCATTAATTAAAAAAAAATAACCACAAGAAAGTAACTTCCGCTAAACAAACAAGACCAGAAGCAACCTGTAACGGAGGAGTTGTCGTTTCGAACAACAAAGCGTCAGGCGAATCAGACAGAATAGCTGATTTAGTCCACAGACAAGTCATCCCACACCGACAATAATACAGATTCTCCAAATTATCCGGAATCCAAGTCCACCCTTTCACCAAAACCCTAACGTGATCCATCTTCAACTTATTACAACCCGACCCGGCGGATTCTTGTAACGAACCGGAACTGACATTGCCTCCTCGGATCGAATCCTTGTGATGATTCTCCCTGAACCTAGCGCAGCCCACTTCCGAGTCCCATTTTCTAAACGCCACCAAGACGTCTCCGAACGGATCCGACGATACGGCGTCATCGTCGGAGGAGGAGGAGGAATTGGGATGGGGAAGCGAGGTGGAGGCGGAGGGGAATTCGAGAATGCCGGTGAAAGAGAGGATCAGGAGAGTGAAGAACATCATTAGCAAAGTCGCGATTGCGTTGAGGTGTCTCATCGGCATGGTGTGGTGGGGTTGATTGGTTCCTCGACGACGACGCCGGAGAGGAAAGTCCGGCGAGAGGTGGTGGAAGTTGCGGCTTTTTCTTTCATTCACTGAAGCGTAAAAACAGTTTCTCTACTGGGTCCCACAACCGTTACCAAATACAAAAAAAAGTTCACTGAAACGATGTCGTTTAGGATGAGTGTAATAACTAACGTTTGGCCATCCAGTCTTGGGCCTATTTGATATGAATCATATGATTTATAAGAAAACCCACGGTTGTTGTAACTAAATTCTGTTAATTTTGTGTAACAATTGGTCAAATTTGATAGTTTGTGTATATGAATATGTACAACTTTATAATGTATATGAATTTGTTACAACATTAAGATTTTTTTTAATATGATGTGAATTATAGATGTTTTAAACAAATTTGGTCACTTGGAAATAACTTATGATTAGTTTGACTGCAATTTATTAAAAATAATCATGCTAGGATTTAAAATAGCTTTTCAGCTGCTTCATATGCACCAGCTACAAATCAGGTAACTGAATCTACATTTGAAGGTGATTTAAACAATTGAATTGTTAAGCACTTCCATTCATATTTTGTATCTAAAGTTGTTGTATTTGTTTGCTTTTCATAACTTGCATTATAATATATTACATGATGTAGTTTAGTCAAAAAATGTATTTATAAATCTTTGAATTAATATGAGAAACATATATATATATATATATATATATATATTCTATTTGAATGATCCAAGGCTATAAAGAAAGTTTTTCATTTGGATGTTTTGAGCTACTAATCAATTTAAATTTGGTGACTTTGCGGCTATTTGTGTGATATATTTAGCATGTCAATCACTGCAGAAGTATCAAAATCGGTTTTATTAGAGCTTGGATGTTGACTCCATACATATACTATGTGATTCTTAAAAACATTCGAACTTTACTTTGTACTCGTAATTGGTTGTGTGGATTTGCATAATGTAAAGGTTAAATTTATAATTTACAAACTATTGTGTTTTTAAAACTAATATACATATTGAATTGTAGGTGTTATAGAAGATATCAATGATAAGCACACAAAGAAGATGCTAAGAAGACAGCAAGTACTTCAAGAATTGAGTGCTCAAAATCAAGATTATAAGATTCAACTTTGCCATGAAACATATTTCATATTCTCTTCGGTTGTGTTTGAAAAAACATAATGACAGATAATTTTGTTGATTTTCTTTGGATAGAATCATCATATTATTTTGGATTGGTTACAGTGTACGGAATGTTTATGAGTGTTAACTGAAATTATTAAACATAATAGCAGTGTTGAATTGTGGATAACTTTTTATTAGATTCAACAATTGACTTCAATGTTCTTTCTCTTTTTCATGTTATTTTTTTTGAGGATATTCCTCTATAAACAGTAAGAGATTGATTTGTTATGCTCCCACACAATCAATTCTAGATACGAAGTTAAAGAATTCAAATGGATACACCATCATTACATTTTCTTTATGCAATCCTGTAAATGGATACACATCAAATGAACTGTAAACTGATTTCTCATATTCTTTCTCTAGTCTCTTTACTATAAGCGCAACAGGGACATCCACTTCTCCACTTCACCATCTTCCTTTCTCGAAAAATCTTCATCGTGATATCAAAGATGCTAACATACTGGTTGATTCAGCGCTTGACTTGAAGTTGGGAGACTTTGGCTCTTCTCGAGATCTGTCTGAGGAGCATTCTGATGTTGATGTTTCTACCCTCCTGGTGAAGAAATTAATCCCAGATTATCGTCAATCTTAAATATGCTTACAGATGAAGTGATAACCTTAGCTTATTGGCCTCCAGAGTTAATTCTGGTTTCTTCTCAGTATGGTCCTGAAGTGGACATGTGGTCAGCTGCTTGTGTGTTTGCCGGTCTATTAGGCAACACACATGGATTACTTAATCCAAAATTTCCAGGCAAAAAAAAGAAGGATCAACTGAAAACTGATCTTTGAGCTTTGTGGAACCCCAGATGAAACTAACTGGCCTGGGGCTAATGACATTGATTTATATGGAAATTTTGGGATCTCTCACAGCTTATAAGAGGAGAGTAAGAGAGGTTTTTCAGAGAGTTTGATATCGAGGCTCTGGATCTTCTAGACAAATGTTTGTGGTTTAATCCCACAAGAGAATTTCTGCAGAATCTGCACAACTTTTTAATATATGAATTTGTTTGTAACAGTCTGATTTTATATAGATAATGATTCAAACGCAATACATATATTTGAAAGAAAAAAGATTTAGTTACTTATATCACAGCATATTAATCTTTT